>NC_142145.1:29359848-29511363 GCF_024610735.1 Ursus americanus
TAGAGATGGTTTCTGAGAATGCTTCAAATTTTTATATAGACCAGGTGCCAAGTGCATTTTTAAAATAATAAAGTCTATATGTTATACAAGCATATATTAATATCTATGGCTTTTTATTCAACTTAAATTCACAAGACCTGTCATCTTCCCCACCAAATCCATTTTGAGGCATCTCACAAACAACGCAATGAAAGTAACCCATGTTAAGTTTCAAAACTCACTTCTCATTATCTTTTTTCATTATATCATTTTCCTTGGCTTATAGTTAAATGCGTAATTTTGAAATTATTGCATTTTAAATAGCTAGATGAAAATGATTCTGAAATCATCAAACTAGAATTACAAAGTTATTTTGTTTTTAGGAACACATTGAGGAACTCAGTTAATTTAAAAATGGAATGAAGCACAATTATGTTCATATAACCAAATTATTTGGAAAGTACAGTTACTGTAGGAAGTTGAAATAATTTGGGACAAATAATTTTTTTTATGTATTCAAAGTTTTTATATATTGGCATACAAAGTGTCAAACTTCTTTCTTTTGAAAGAAGGATATTGGCTGACATGAACAAAAATTCTGATTTTGCTTATGTAGACAGGTTTTAAAAGTATAAGTTTTTAAAACTTTTTCCTCCAGATTTTAAGATTGATCAAGGAAAACGTGTCTTATAAGTCTCTTACATACTCCTGTAGTTCTAGAAGCTTGCTTATCTCCTTTCTAGAGCATATGCATTCTATATAGAACAAGCATAATTTATCTGAAATGGCATTTGGCCATTTAAATAGCAATTTAATTGAAGTTTTCATATATCCAAAATCTGGTTGATAGAAACATTAGAAATAGTTTAAGCCTTGATGTTGACTCCCAGAATCTACTTGATGATACAACTCTAACTCCAATAGGGGTGCCCTGGATGGCTTAGTCAGTTAAGAATCTGCCTTCGGCTCAGGTAATGATCCCAGGGTCCTAGGATCAAGCCCTGCATCCAGCTCTCCGCTCAGCGGGGTGTCTGCTTCTCCTTCTCACTCTCCGTCTCTCTCTCAAATAAATAAATAAAATCTTATTTAAAAAAAAATAATCTAACTCAAATAATATATTTGAGTTAGAGAAATAATTGCTAATTTTTGAGGTTTGTGAGGAAAATATACAAAACAGAATAATTATCAGTAAGGGCTGGGTTTGTTAACATAGATGCATAAAAGAAGAAAAAAATAATTGACCATGAAGAGTATGCACTCAGGTCACTGAAGATGAAAATTGGCTTTCCAACAATATAAAAGAGATTAGAAGACTAGTTTTTCTGACCCGGCATGAGAAAATGATGATATCATTAATTTTCTGGACCTAGATTTTCTCATCTGCAGAGTAAGAGTTGTAGTCAATAATCACTAAAATCTCTATCAGCTAGAAAAAGTTCAAGTGTGGGGAACAGCGTAATTGAAGACACAATTGAGAGAGGAGACAGCTAATATCAAGCCATTGAAGGAAGTGACCCCATTACAGCAGAGAGTGCATATTTAGGATTAAATGGAGATAAAGGTGGATATGCAGCATGATATCAGATTATATAAGGTCTTAAAATCAGGCAGATGAGTATAGATTTGATGTGAAAGCAGATGGGTAACCATTGGACCTTTGGAGGCGGATGAACTACATAAGGAATCTGCAGTACTTAAAGAAGATTAGTTGGACAGAGAAATGAATGAATGATGGATTGATTGGAAAAGAGAGCCTAGGAGTTAGAGCAGCCACACAGGAGGCTGTAACTAAACTGGAAGGTGAGGTATAGCTCGTACTTGACGAGGGTCGGGAGCCCTGCAATCTCTGCCCAGTTGTTGAAGGAAAATCAGAGCTGGACAGTTCAAGTGGTAAAAAGTAGGTTGTAGTCAGGAATACTGCAAAAGGGGAACAGAATCAAGCTTGTTTCCTGAATACAGCATGAACAAGTGGGAATTTAAAGCTGAGGAGCAGAGTGGGGAATCAGTGGATGGGAAATTGCTAAGAAAAATCCTTAGGGTATAAGGGGGAATTCTGGCTAAATCAACAAAGCAGGATTCTTACTGAAGCCAGTCCAGGGTGATCAGACATCACCTGGAGGATGGTAGAGGTTGAGGACCATAATTAGATATTGAGGATGATGAGATACGGATGATGGAAAATTCTAGCTAAATGAACTTAGGAGTTTTGCTAAAACTTGACAATGCAGAGAGACAGAAGCTTAAAAGTTGAGACCTAGTTGATAGGTTCAGGAGAGCTTAAGCAGAATTTGATCAAAGAAAGAAATTTTGTCACTGTAATACTGATATTAAGGAGGACAAACACATCTTCTCTGGGCATCTTTTCCTCATTTATATAGGGAGAATATGCCACCTTCTCAATACAACTCTAAAATTTTCGGGTTATCTATCTAGTGACAAATTACCGTATTACAAAACAAGATGATTTACTTTTTACCTTGGAAGGAACCAAAGAGTAACTTATTTTTCCCATTCAGCTATAGAAATACAAATTACCTTGTGTGATAAGCTTTTTAGAGAATGTGACATAAATGACATTTTTCTTAGATACTATATATTTCATGTGTATATAACGTACCATTTTTCTTTAGAATAGTCTCCTATCATATGCTCTAAGTCAATTAGAAAATGGAATTTTGGCATGTGGGTTTTCTTATTCACTGAACTTTTGTTGGGATCATCACTTCAGTATCGCATTGAGAATGACTAAAATGCAGTAGACAGAATCCTTCATGGCACAGTTATGCTACCGTCTTCCAAGATGCATTTCTGTAGGTTTTATCAGCAGGAAAGCAGCTCCCAGTGTGAGTGACCTCCAACATAAACAGGAAACCAGCTGTGATGAGAAATATCTTTTAGTGGATTTATACCACCAGAGGCAGTCATGAAACTCTAAGTCTTTGAGGAAATACAAATCAGATGGGGAAAGGCAGACTCCTGATGCATCCAAAGACGAGAAAATTCATCCTCTCTTAGAATAAGACAAATGATTGAAAGTAGAAAATGAAATAAGGAGCATTCAATTACTTTATAACTGATACAGAATTCAGTGGAATATGCGTTTACATAAAAAGTTAAACTAGACCTGCCCTTACCTGTATAGGGTTGAATAACTAAACATCTTATCCATTTAGTTTAGAGATTTGATTCATTTTCCTTTTGTCTTCATCCTCTAGCCTCTCCTTAAATGTACATCATCCAGAGAACAGTAACGTCTCTTAAAAACATTTAGCTTAAAGTAAGTAGTTAACCAAATGATAATGTAATTATCTATTGGGCTCTGATCCAGGCATGGTCCCTTAGTGCTTTGGAAAATACATGCTGAATAGTCTCAGGTAGCTTAGTCTAGTGTTGGGAATGAGAGCAAAGCACATGAATTACAACACATAGAGTTAAAAATGCAAAAACCTGGAAACTGAAGTACTGAGCGTGTTTGGCAAGAGGGAACAAAATGAGAAAATAGCTGTCAAAAACTGTTTTCATAAAATTTCCTTTACAATTGAAAAATACACTCTCAATGGGACAGAGCTCCAGACTTTTTAAAGAAAAAGTGATGAAAACAATCCCTGCCCTCCCCCACCAAACTGATCCAGATAAGTCTGCTTTACACCGTAACCCCTGCCCTTCTGGTCAGTCCAAAAGACATGTCTCCTGATTGTGGCTTTCCACTCTCCCCGCTTCAGTTGTTATTTCCCATAAGCTAGATTTCCAGTTACTTGTGGACAGTTCCTTTCAGGTGCCTAGGGTCAATTCTGATTGAACAAGCACAAATCTGGGTGAGACAAAATGGGCCTTAAATACCTGACTTTCTCAATCCACTTCTGTCTTACACTTCTGCAGTTTCCCAGGCTCCAGAACTACCAAAACTGGTGCTAGATTTAATTTAATTCCTGTCTTTGGAGAGGAAGTGTGACATGATAGGTCTCTGATTTCCTAATTGGCAACTCCAGGACTTTGGCCATATCATTTAATATCTCTCTGCTTTGCTCCCCCCCCCCTATTATTGTGGGAGCTAATAATGAGTCAGGGCATGTGCAAAAGCCCAACCTATTGCTTCGTATTATTAATAGAACCATCAATAGCATGCTTCCATTTCTTCTTTCTCATGCTCAAACTGGTGGGCATCAAGTCTTTTTATTCCTTGAAATGACAGAAATATTTGTCTTCTCTCCATTTTTCTGTTTTGTGACCTCTCATTCAAGTATTTTCCCTTTTTTTTCCCCTATGGAAATTCACTTCAGGGTTACTGTAAAAGCCTTCATCCCCCCCGCCCCCCGCCTTTAACCTCTCTCCCCCCTTATTCCTGTTGCCAGATCAATCCTACTGAAATAGGGCTGCAGGTTACTTTCCTCCTTAAAAAAAAAAAAAAAAAAAATTCTCTTGAGTTCTGTTTTCCTATCACATCAAATCTGAAACGTGGTTGTCAGGGCTTTCCAGAATGTGACTTCATTCAACAATAGGAACATGCCAGCCCTTTACATATGCCATACTCCTGTCTTTTTCAGTAATAACATTTCCCATATGAAGTACATATTTCAGTCCCCTACCACATATCCGTCATTTTCTCCCCAATCCCACACTTCCCACCCTTTGTCTAATCTTGTGTCCCTCACTGGGGTCAGGAAGCTTCAGAAGTGACTTAGTGTCAGAGCAGAATTGCCACTGCCCCTTTTGCTGAAAGACCTGCCCAGGGACTGTCTCTTTGGAGTTCTTCTCACATACACTCTTGGATGTTCTTTTGTGATTCTACCATGCCAACGGGGCTGGCTTCATGGGCTAGGAATTTGTGCAATCACCCAGGGCTCCATGCTGAGAAGGGTCCTGTACTTGCTTGAATGCTCTGCTGCTGCTGTCTTGAAATGCTCAATTTTTGAACAGGGGTCCCCACATTTTCATTTTGCGCTGAGTCCATGAATTACGTAGCGTGCAGTGCAACCTCAGCATTCATTTTGAGTTGTATTGAGGTAAGAGCCTCACATGTAGGAGTGATCTTTATTATAGCCAGATTTTAGGCACTATGAATCCACCAGTGTTAAATGACACATCTAGGCATTAAATCTGGGACTTCCACTTTTTTCCAGCATGAAAATCAAAATATTTTTAACTATCATTCACAATCTTAACATGTAGTATTTTTTACAAAGCAGCTTTTCTGTTACCCTGCTTGAGTGTTGCAGCAGTATCAGTGAGTAAATCTACAAAATGTTTGGTGAGATTTAAGTTGAAAAAACACAATTTGAGACTTAGTCTTAGAAAACCTGCTACTGCAGATCCTGTTGACATTGAGGGCACTGTGCCCTATTTGAAACCTCATAAGAGAAAATGCATTCACCTCTAAGTGCTCAGGGAGAGACTCATGTCACCTGACACATCAGTATGTTTTTTTATTGACCACAAGAGTGATGGAATTGATCATGTTCCCAGTGTAGCTTTGATTTTCTACAAGTTGAGTCAAATTTGTAGATCAAACCACTTTATCTTCGTTTCAATGTTCTAATTTCTATTTGTTCTTTTCCACATTTACTCATATTTTTGTTTCATTATATGTATTAAGCCATCTCAAATCTGACATGTCTGTCACATAAGTGCTCAATAAATATTTGATGAATGAGTTAGGCAGTATTCCATGATTTAATGCACTCCTGAAAATACAGAAATGTCAAATATTGAAAGACAATGATAGACAAATGGATAATGGACATGGTTATGTTCTCTGAAAATTACAAAATAGTATAAATTCATTAATTATATTTGGCCTTTTAGATACCATCTTTGACCATTCATTACTAGCATTTCTAACAGTTCTTTGTTCATTTCCATTTTAATTGAACACTCTCAACGACCTTAAGGCTTCAGTTTGAGGCTGAAGAACCACCACCACTATTGATTTCAATCTTGGTACTTTGCATCAATTACAGCAAATTTATGATACCTACACTTTTGTCACTTTGATAATATTTTCATTCTTGTTTTTATTCCTTCTTTAAAAACATGCAAACAAAAGCAACAACAGCCATTTTGCTCCTCTGACAGCCTCCCTTCAAAAACTGAATTGTGGACTGGTATGCAGGCCCCTGATGTTTAAGTGCCATGCAAATACTGAATTTGGGTCATGAAAGGTTATTTAAGGGTAACAATACATAATCTTTGAAAGTAAGATTGCATGAAAGTTGAGGACCCCTTTGCAGTTGACAAATTTAAGAAAAAATAACACATTTTGTCTACCACGTCCTCTTTGCTCTCCTCCTGCAGACTGCTCTTGGCATTTTCTAAATCCCCATGGATCATGTAGCACTTCATTGCTCTTCATTTGTTTCCTCCTGGCCTACTTACGTTTGGCCAACCAGGAAAGAGCTAGACTTTTTTGGTAGTTAATGTATCTGACCACTTGGCATGAGTGACTTATTTTCTCATTTACTTTTTGTGTACTAGGAACCTAAGTTTGGTATGGAGAGGTGGCTATCATGAGTATGGCAACCACAGACAATGGTATATGTGTGTGTTGTGCTGGAAAGCATTTGGGGATTGGCCTGACCATAGCGCTAGTGCATGTTGTAAACAGTGTGGCACTCCTATATTGTAGTAGCACTCGTTAAATAAAACGGGGAGCTGGTCCAGTCCCTATACTTCTGAAAGCCTGCTTAAAATACTCTGATAATCCAGAAACTGGAATATGAGATTAATCAGAATACTTTGTGTTCAGAATTAAGAGTATTCTCACCCTATTTTAATGCAAGGAAACCTATCAAAGGGAACTGATGAAGCTACACTGTTGTACTTGGAATAGCTTAGAAAATCTTAGAGAAAGGGGCACCTGAATGGCTTCGTCGGTTAAACGTCTGACTCCTGATTGCGGCTCAGGTCATGATCTCAGGGCCTCGAGATTGAGCCCTGCCTCAGGCTCTGTGCTGGGCATCAAGCCTGCTTGGAGTTCTCTCCCTTCCCCTCACCCCATGGCCCCAAAGACCCTCCCTCCCTCTCTTTAAAAAAAATAATAATAATATTAGAAATGGACGTTTGTAACATTTTACACAGTAGGCCTCTTTCATTGATATTTTTCTACTTATGGATAGCAAATGGAATCTAGTCACGTTCCTGAATAATTAACCAACAAGTTTCATTTATAGCAAGAAGCAAATGAAGAAGATATTAACATTCAGGATACGCAGAACATAAGCACAGAGATCTTTAATTCATGGGTGAATAAAGACGGAAGCAACATGTTGAACATAACATTTTTCTTATAAAGTGATTTCAGTATCATATATTATTAAGTTGATAATAGCTGCAGAGATTCTGCTCAACTTTATGTGTCACACCAGTTTCCAGTACATCTTTAAGAAAAACCCATAGATGGTATGAAAAGAGTTAGTATAGGTAAGGTCAGCTAAGAGGAAGTATCCTCCCCTTTCATTGGGATAGCTTAATAGATCTGTTTTATTGGTGGAAAAGAGTTTCCTATTTGGAGGGAAAAAAAAAAACCCAAAACCTTAATTTTCTGATTAAGGATATTTGAGAAATATGTCTACATTTATATTTAATGCAGCTCAAAGAGGATTTTATGCCTGTACTCCCAGTGAAAGTTTCTATCCTGCAGGATTTGTACCAGAGATGATAATAGGCTTAATTTGTATTGTATTTTAAAAATTGATCAAAGCATTTTTACATCTCTTCTTTCATTTGATCCTTTCTACAGCCCTGTAAGACGAGTTAAATGTGTGTCCTAATCCCTTTTGACAAAGGATATTGAGGTGCTGAAGGGTTAGGTGATTTGTTAGAGGACGTATTCTGAGTAACAGACCTAGAAGTCATGTACTATGCTTCCCAGGTTCTGCGCTCTGATCGTAAAGACCACTTTTGAGCACAAACACCGTTATATACCCCTGCATCTAGGTGCAAAGCAAAATCAAACAAGGAACTCTTTAAAATACTAATGCTAGAACCTCATCCCTGGAGACTTCAATTCAGAGCAAATGGGAGGACTGGTGGATCTATTAATATCACGTATATGTGACTTGGAGTCTAGTTAACCAGCACAATATTCACTCATTCATTCATCCGATATTCTCTGTGAATTTTACTTTCCTGTACTTTGCCTGCCTGCCTAATAGGTGTTGGACTTCTTCATATTTATTGGTCTTTTCTGTATGATGTAGTTATTGTTAATGTACTCAAATGTATTGTGTTTTTTTTTTTTTTTATGTCTCACATAGAACCTTCTCCAGTTAGAATTTTTTTTTCAATCCCCACATCAAAGAATAAAAAACATTTCATTTTTTAAAATCCTGTCTAGGAGAGAATTTGTAAATGTATAAGAAACATAGGAGACGCTCAGTATGACTCGCATGTAACTACAGATGAAAGAAACAAGGTTCTATTTTTTACCCTAAAATTTATAAAAGGTAGAAAAATTTGGTAAGTGGCATGGGTGAGAATGAGGAGAAACAGGTACGTTTTTATAATGTTGGGGTTATTGGTACGGTATCTTTGGTGAGACTGGCACTATTTCCCAAAAGTAAAAATCTGTGTTCTCCCTCATCTAGCAGTGCTACTTCTCACAGTTACATCTGTGCAACGTGGATGTTTGGGAATCTGTATTGCAATATAGTTGATAATAGGAAAAGGAAGACCTCTAAATATCTGTTCACAGGCAACTAGTTACATAAATTATGGTACATGTATTAAAGGAATTATGATGCATTCATGGCAACTAATACTTATTTGTGCTTATATGGAATGGTCTCCAAGGTATATTAGGGATGTTAAATCTTAAGGTGAAAAGTAAACATTGTATACATTATGTGCCCATTTGAGTATAAGAAGTATGTAAAGGTGGAATGTAGATGTCTTTGCTTGTGTGTACATAGACGATTTCTGTAAGGGTAAATTATTAACTGTCCTGCATTTGGAAAAGAAAACTAGGGTTGGAGATAGAAAAATTAATTTTATATACTTCTGTACCTCTTGAATATTTTGCAACGTGTATATTATTTTTCAATGGGCAATTAAAAATAAAGAATTTTAACTCTTAAGGTAGTAATTAGCAAATACAGTGAACTATAAATTGTAAAATAAATTTTTTCCAGGTTACTTTGCACTTTTACGGTGCACTTTTATTATATACACTGATGTAAAAAATCCATTTATATTTTCCTAAATATCACATATTTCTACAGTGGTTTTACCATTTCTATTTGAAAAACGTTTAATTTTAAGTCGGGGAAACCTCATTTAGCAATTTCAGTCCATACTGCTCTAGTCAGTCCACATCAGCTATGGGATTCTGACTGAGGCAAAGGGTTTTCAGAATTAGAGAATGCCAGAACTGGGAGGGATGTCAGAAATTTTATAAGCCAACTTTGTCTTAGAGATGAAGAAACTGAGGCCCAGTAGAATTTCTTTCTCCCATGTTAGCACATGACACTTACATGGTGAAATTTAGGATTGAGGTAAAGTAAACTTTAGTACTAAGTAAGTTGAGATAGTGCAAATCAGAGAAGATAAATTATTTAAACCAACTTGACATTAGCTGTTCATCCTTGGACAAGTCTTTCTCTCTCTCTCTCTCTCTCCTTTTCTCCCCCTTTCTGGGCTCAAGTTCGTAAAACTTTAAAATGATTGGTTGAACCCAGTGATACTGTTTGCACCCATTCCGTGTTGACTGAAAATGTTTTCAAAGATTCACCCACTAACTCCATACCCTGTTAACTTTATTACTCTCTACACTTGTAAGACCCTCAGTTTTCCACAATTTCTGGATCTACGTAAACACTTCCACCCCTCAAAAATCAAGCTATGTTAAATCAAATTGACATTTTTTCAACAATTACTCTGAAGACCGCATTTTAGTAATTCTTATAAATAGCTTGCTGGGTGAAGAATTCACATCTCAAGATCTTCAAATACAGCTTAAGCTCGTGTGAAGCTTGCTTTCTTCGATGATTTATTTCCAAGTCACAATACGTTCTTGCGTTCTTTTATCATTTCACATGGCTTGTTCCACAGCTCCAGAGTCTAAGTTTTATATTTCCCCTGGCTTGTATCTAACCAGCCCTTGTGATTTTAACAATGGATTCAGCAAAGTAACAGTGAAGGAAAACAGATACTTCAGACTAAAAGGAATGGTTCAGATAGCTGCTCAGACCAAATACTGAATTTTGAGTTGCCAGGAAATTGTAGTTCAGGTGGGCTGCAACATGCAAAGCTGAGACAGCAGTGTCTCCAAGACTGGGACATCGGTACCTTTGGAAGGTGATCCTGTCCTCCTCCTCCAAGAGAGAAGAGGATGTAAGAGTGAGCAGAACGTGGAAAGTGCCGCATGACTCAGCTGTCAAGCTCCCCCTTCTTACACCACTCTGGGAGACAAATCTAAGAAAACCCAAGCACATAACTGGGTCTGGGATTATCTATGCTAATAACTTCCTTTGTTCACAGGGATAATCAAGGTTAAACTTGTGTTTCTTTTCATCTTTTTGAGGAGAAAATTAGTTCCTCTAGGTTTTAGAGTATACAAATTTAGATTCCCTTTCCTAAAACTAGACCATTAAGTAGAAAGCTATTAAAAGGATATATATAATCCCTAAGAATTCATTAGTTAACCTGCTATTTAACATATCTCCCCCAAGATCTCTTGAATCAAATTTTCTATGCTTAAAGATCAACACTCGGAACACTTTAAAGCATTCAGATTTCATAATGGTACAGTTATATCTCCTACTGCTTTTCTATATGCAACGCCCAGAAATAAACTTTTACAAAGTTTCTACCCAAACTACTTCATCTCATAATTTATCTACTTTTGACATTTTATTTACATGTTGGCTTCACTGTTTTAAACTACGTAACAATGTCACTCTTTTCCTGCAGGCAGAGTTCACAGCCATGCGGGAGCAGTACATGCGAGGTGGGGAGGGATTCATCATCTGCTACTCTGTCACCGACCGCCAATCATTCCAGGAAGCTGCCAAGTTTAAAGAGCTCATTTTTCAAGTCCGCCACACCTATGAAATTCCCCTGGTGCTGGTGGGCAACAAAATTGACCTAGAACAGTTCCGCCAGGTGAGTGCCACATTTTTTTATTTGTTTGTTCTTAACTCCAAGGGTACAGAGTACTTGGTAAAGTATGGCTGCTTTCCAAGGTTCATACTGAGAATTATGAGAAGGAAATGATGCGTGTGATTTTCCTGAGAAATCTTTGAAATCCTATGGTAGATTGTATCAGCTGCCACAATATACCCCATTCCACGTGCTACTTTGCAGTGTCCTTACCACTCCGACCAGAGGCATAACCTGTTTCTCCCATCTCCTTGGATCTGGGCTGGCCCTATGTTTGGTTTGGGGCACTAGAGTTTAGTAGAGGTGAAGCTGTGTACTTTCAGAGTTTGAGCCCTAAGAGTTTTGCAGGTTTCTGCATTTAACACTTAAAATGCTTGCTTTTGGGATCCAGCTACAATGTAAAGACCAAACTAACCATTAGAATTCACAGGACCCCTCCCACCCTCCAGAATCAGAACAAGTCAGGTTGAATAAGAAATGCCTTCCATATACCATCAATCTGCTTCAAGCTGCGTCTGCTGTATCATTTGTGATCCTCAGTTCATTTCTCCAAACCAACAAAATTGATAAAGCAGAAAACATGGCTAGTTTCTGATAATGTGGGAACCAAGGATTGTGATCCATTACCAGATTTCATGTAGTTCCTTTATTCTCTGATCAGACACTATCAGGGCCTGATGGGCAAGCTGTGATGGCCTCATCTCTACAGGGTAATAATACTTGTCCTTTGTCCTCCTCGTGCTCCTTAGTACTCCTGAAGAGATTAAACGACCAAAACCCAGTTCAGGGACCAGGCGAATCATCTCACAATTCTATTGCCATGACTTACTTTGTACAAAGTTAAAGTACTAAGAAGTTGCATGCAAATCAAACTTTTATAAATCAATTCTCTAAATCGAATGGTTTAGTTCTAATTTTAGATGCTTTCTCTTTATTTGCATTGACCTTAAATTTGAGCTGGATTTTAATAGTTTGTATGTTTCCAGCTAATGATTTTTAGACTTAAAGTAGCCTGCTAATAAATCCTTTTGCTAAGGTTAAGGATCTTCACTAAAACTGTTCTCTCCTATTTTAAGTGTTTCATATATTTGGATTTTTGCATCTAATGCATCTTAAGTTTTCTTAAAGTGAAAATATCATATAGATTCAATGCTTATAAATCTATACTTAATACAGAAACAGGTCTATGATTTAGTGCAATAAATTTTTGTAGTGGCATTTTTTTCTATATTTTACTTGAAAATCTAAGCCTCTTAAAGTGGCAGCTGGCTATTTTTTAGGAGCTATAATATTTGTCTCCTCTGCACTTGTTCTCCTGCCTTTGTTACTTCTCTTTCTTCAAAGCAAATGGTTTGATATGGTTAGTATGATATGGTTACATGGCTTTGAGATAGGAATTCAAGTGTATCTCACCAGCTAAATACGAATCTATTTTGCAGTACTTGACAAAAAGGAAGAAGAGAAGTATAGGTTTAGCAGTGAACCTTTCAGATACTCCTCTGAAGAGTGGGAATGTTCTACTTTTTTTTTTTTTTTTTTAAGGACTTCCGGGAAGTGCCATGAGGGAGCACCCGGAGACAGAAGTATGCCATCAGCAATAACATGACCACCTTTATTGCACTTCTCAGAATTCCTAGAGAACATAAACCTTTAACTGAATGCCAGTCAAGAGCTACAAGTGGCTCTTGTAAGCTAGTGGTTGTGAGAATGTGAGGGAACCTTCTTCAGGCAAAAGTTAATCAGATTGTCTCTAGAATGATTGCTCCCATGATTCCAACACTGGCTAGCATGTGCCTTCCCCTCACCATCCTGGCTCTGCTTCTGCTTCCCTCGGCTCACAAGGTATTCAACGGGACCCCTGTCTTAGTCTGGGTAATTGCAGATTAGCAGTGATGAGACTCGAGCAGCACATATATCACTGAAACAAATATGAAAAATGACAGTAAGCTGAGTAATTTAGCAGATTTGACAGACTTTTCCTTTCAGATAAAAGCAAGTAAACAAGATAGTCACAGAAAGTGCAAAACCCATGAAAACTCAAATTACAATCTTTTTAAAATGGCTCATGTACCCACGTCTCCAATAATGAAGTGTTGAGATGCAAATTTGGCTTCTGGCTGTGGTGTTTGTGATGGGAATAATTGTTCCTATAATTGTAGAGTGGTTGTTCCTTTTCAAAATGCTTTCCGTTCACACTTTATTTTAACCCCATAACTGCCCTGTGTAGTTGTAAGGCAAGCAGTTGATGGATGAGGATATTTGAGAAGTAAATATACTGATAGAAACTGATTTTAATAAAAGCATGCTGTTAGTGACAAATTTAAGACTAAAACCCTGATCACGTGTACTCTTATGTTCTTCAAAGGTTAGGTCTTCATTTCAGAGTTTTTTTTTTTTCTCCATGTAAAAATGAAAAGATGCCGACACCTGCATCATCTCCAGCTCAAAGGAGTTTTATGAAGAGTCCTAGAGTAATAACGTTAAACTCTGGAAGTTTCTGAAAGAAATCATGCTGGTGCTTATGTTCAGTGCTAGGAGGCAGAGAAGTAGGGTTTTAACTTGGTAGCTCTTCCTCCTCCTCATAGAAAGTGGTTGAAGGGAAAGTGCTGATGGTGACAGCTGTTTCTTGTCATGCTTGTTTGGTAGAGTGGGTGGCTGCATTCTGAATCCATTTTGGTGAATCCTAAATCCATTTATACCAAGAAAAAGAAACAAGTTTTAGTGCTTGATGTCCTTCATCATTAATGACATCTTTAAGCAAAAATATTGAAGGGCTCTGTTTAAAGTTGAGTATTTTCTCTGAGAATAATACTCATTTTTGATACTGATGATGCATTTAGTATTGCAAGTCTCCATACCAGGCACTGAGAACACGTAATTTTATTTCATCTTCACCACAAGGCCACGAAGTACACTCCTTTATGATCCTATTTAGCTATGAGTCATCTGAAGCTTTAAAGATTCAGCGACTTGCTCAAGGTCACATAGCTAATTAGGGCTATGAGAACATGTCCAGCGTTTCTGATTTGAAAGCTCACTTTTGGCCTCTAAACCATTGTTGTTGTTCTTGAATTTTTTTTTTTTTTTACATCAGCTTCAGGATCTTAGCATGCTCCTCAGAGGAGAGAACATAAGCAATTGCATTGTATTGGAGCAGGAAGGAACAGAATGCTAGCTCTTTGGAGGTGGAATGAGGAGCTCCAGGTGCTGAACAAGCCAGTAATAGCCAGAACTTGGGAAGAATGTGAGAAAAAGTAAGGACAAGGAAATGATACTCAAAACTACTGAAAAGCACTGTTTTCTGATCAGTAGCACAATTTTGTCCAGAGTCCATCCAGACTATGATACAGCCCTTTTTAGATTCCCAGACTACATTAGGTCCCTGAGCTTGCATGGTCTTTGTCCCTACTGTGCCTCCTGCTGTCACACTGGGGAGTCAAAGGCAATAATTTCTGCTTTTTTGTTTTTGTAAGACCCTGACCACCTGTGCAAAGTAAAAATGGTGCTACAAATGGAGTGAGTTCCAAGGATCTGGGAGCTGGTTTAGAAAAGTTTTATATCAGTCGCAGACCACAAACTGTTCTATCCTGAAGATAGACCCTGACAACCCTTTCAGCGCTGACAATCTAATTGCAGCTTAATACTCAGTTTGAAGCCTTGAAACTCTGCTTTCCACAGTCTGACTAACTCTCTGAATGCAGATCTGGGATCATGAAATACTCCTTATTTCTTCTTCAGTGATCTATCTATCTAATGAAAACGGTTCAATTCTTTCACTGAGAGGGGGCCTATAAAAGCTGCAGAGATCGGAAATTGCTGTGTTAAGAAAAATAACATCTATTTAGAGTTCTGCCAAGCATCTGCTTATCTTCAGAGCGGTGGTGGCTTTGCAGCACAGTAAAGGAATGAGTAATCCAGTCTCTGTTCTCAGGGACTTTCTCGTCTCAGAAAGGATCTATGCATTTGATACAGAACATTATATTAAACAACGGAACTAAATATTGAACAGTATGACACCACGCATATGTGCAATTGTTGCTGAAAACCAGTAGAGACAGCATTTTGGGGGAAGGGAGATGCGGAATGGAGAAGCATCCCAACCAGGTACGAAGGAGCAGATGAATGGTGACAATTCTTTTGGGAAGGGCCAATAAGAGTAGATAAAGGAGGAAATGAATCGTGGGGCTGTGGGTGTGCACAAGCCATGGAATATTGAGGAGGAGGGGTTGGGAAGACCAGCCTGCCTGGTACATACATATCAAGTAGCCTCAGAATAATTTCAGAGATAGGGCCTGCCTTGAAGACACACTTTGTCACACACAAAGCATAAATATGTACCAGAGTGTCTTGGATATGCTATAATGCAGTAATTGCAAATACCACTTAGATTTTAAAAAGTGGGAAAAAAATAGTAATTCATCTATTATCAGTACATTAGATAATCCCTATCAACACATTTTCCCAATGATGAGGGTTTATATTTTTTATGGGAAGAGAGTTGTAATTTATACAATATTATAGGGATACACATTTAAATTTCACAATTATCTAGCCCTACTTATCTTTTTCCATAACATTGCCTTATTCTATTTCATTTCATTAAAAATGCCAATGCATTAATTCCAATTGAGATAGAAGACAAAGAAAAACAAAGGTTAGAGTTTGATGTAATTTATCTAGTTTGAGTAGGTTTTGAAACTAGAATTTGAACCCAAATCAGTTTTGTGATCCTTATATATCTTTTTTTTCTTTTTGTGAACACCATTTTTTCATTCATTTTATTTAGGAAATACGTAGTGATAACTGAATGGATAATGGGCATTTTTTTAGAATCTGGTTGTTCAGGAATGAAAATGACCAATAAAAACTTTAGAAGAATCTGAAATTATAATAGGGGAGATAATGATCGATTTCAGTGTGTATGTATCAACTGCACACTGTAAAAATGGTGTCAGGAATAAAACTATACACACATAGAATACATCTGTATATACATACATAGGAAGAGAAATAACTTCAAATATTTGAGCAGAGTTGTGGCATGAATACATTTTCGTTATCCATCTAGTTCTTGGAGGGAGACAAGAACTAAGGTAGGAAGACCAGTCAGGAGATTTAGTCATCAGGATGAAGAATGATGGCAGCTTGGGTGAAAGCAATAGACTATTCATGGATTCCATGCTCATGCAGCACCCTGACAGGATGACAGGTGACAAAATTACAGTGAGGATAGAGACCTTGCATGTAGGGACAAACTGCTACATTGTTCAGTGGTACCTGAGGTCATTGTTGCATTGTCACACAGGACAGTGAATGCCCATGATGGACTCCTCAAGACAAGGTTAAGGCATTACTTAGCAAGTATTTTTCAGAAAATAACAAAGTATATCATCAAAAGAATCCGATAGTCCTGAGTTTGAATTTTCACTGAGACAATCACTGTGTTCTTGGACAAATCAGTGGCAAATTCAACGAACACCCAAATTCTCCTTCAAAGAAGTACATCCTCCCAGCACAGAGATAAGAGGCATAGTCAGTAGACCACTTCAGGGCTATGCCCAGCTACACAAAGCGTCCTTGTCAGGTCATACTCTTCCCAGGGATACCCATTTCCAGTGAAGTGTGGACATAAATATCTAGCCATTGCAACCCAGTGGGACATCACGACAAGCAAATCTTGTTCCAGATCTGCATGCTGGTTTGGCAAAGACTCTGTTGGGCTTGCATTGTCATTCAGCTTCTCCCTTGACTCAATCCAGTTTCTTACTTCTTCCTTCGCAAGTGTTGATCCCTAACCAATCTCGTGCACTCCAAAATCTGTCTCAGTGTCTGCTTCTGTAGAACAGGGATAATACCACTTTCATAGGTTTTCGGGTAGGGTAGATGAGATAATGTCATTAGCTTATCTAGCACAGTACTCAGTACAAACTAGGGACTCAATAAATACTATGTACTACCATCCTCATGCCTCACCTGGATCATTTAAATTCTCTTTGTGTTACTATGCTCTAATCTGTTTCACAAGTTAGACTCTAGCAAATGAAATATGTAAGGATTGTTTCAAAAGGAAGATAAATTAAAACTGGAGGAAGGCCTAGCAAGTTTTCTGATAACCAAAGTGTATAGGCTTTGGTGCACAGACTTTGTAAAATCAATTCTGGAATTATTTTCCTAATTTTCAAATGTGAAACAAAGTAGCAATCTTGGAGTAAATGAATTTTGAACAAAGCTTTGGAGGAATGAGCGCTTTTTTTCTGTTAGATCATAAATGAAGTCAAACTGAGTAAAAACTGGCAATAAATGAGAAAGACATAAAAAAGATTATTGGCCATTCCAGAAAAGCTAATATTTCCATGTATGGACAAACTCAACCTGGATGAGATCTGTGGTTCTCAAATAATAGTCCCCTAAACAAAAGAATCTGTATCACGTAGAAACATTGTTGCAAACACACGTTCTCAGGCTCTTAGTCCTCATAAATCAGAAACAATGGAAGTAGGCACAAAAGTCTGTTTGAACAAATGGGGTGATTTTGCAGCAAGCTAGAGAACCATTGAGCTAGAAGGCATATTGATGAAAGGACATGAGATCATTTATACTTGAGACTCCATATGAGAGAATCTAGACCCTATACGCATTTTCCAAAGTCTTAAATGAGATATCAGAAACCTAAAAGAAAAACACATGCACTTTCATGCACACGTACGTACACATACGCACACGCATATGCACACAAGCACCTACATACATACAAAATAAAAATTTTTAAATAAAAATTAATGCTTATATCAAAAGAACAGTGATGAAAATAACACGAATTAAATCCACTTCTCCAGTCAAATGTGTCATAAAAAATTTAAACTTTGCTGCGCATATATTGGGCACCTACAACTAAGTGGCATTCCATTTGGCAGTGTCGTGTTTCATTAGAACAAAGGTTGTGTCTATTCAGTTTGAACTGACATAACTGTTTGCTTCCCTTCCTTTTTAAAATGGCGTTACAGTGAATTGTTTGGTTTTCATGGATCATTGGTCACATTTGTAAAATTGACAAGTCATTAGAGGCATCTAGAAATAAGCTTCTTTTCAAGGAAAAGAGGAAAGAAAAGCTACATGGGGAATCAGATTGGAGCTCCGAAATGAAATTCAAGATTATAAAATTGCTCTGATCACTTATAATTTTTTAAATCTATCACTTAAAAGGGCTGTCCAAAAAGAAATACCAAGTAAGTGAAGCTTTAAAATTCTTATCCTACTGGAGATTTCAGCTTTCTGTGACCTTCCCTAGGTATCCTTGTGTAGCCAAACTCTGACATTTGTGATAATTTTCAATTCTCAGGCTTCTGGCTTTATCCAAAACAAAACAAAACATTGTATGTCTGCAGGTATATGTATAAGTATAGGTATCATAGAGACCAAGACAATCCTGTAAATTCAAAAGAATGATATTGATAGGTTGAATTACAAATACAGGTTTTCCTTGCTATCTGCCAAGTAGAGTGTTTCTATGAAACCCTTCATGAGCCGGAAGGACATAAAGCAAAGAAGTAAATAATTCCGTAAAAGTGAAAAAATCATCTTCAGATTTCATTCCAATAGCAAAAACAGATACGAATGTAGGTCTTAGCAAAAGTGAGTTTTCTAAAGTGAACTTTCTGGTAGTGAAGGAAACCTATTTTCTGAAAGAGGAACACTTCCTGTTTGCATACTGGAAACTCTTTAACTTCATTCGACCATATGTTTAGGAAATTACATAATCCTCTTTTAAATTTATTTTAAAATAATTGTGCAGGCACAGGAGATCACAAACAAATGGGTAGAGAAGCCCTGTACACCCTTCTCTTAGCATCCCCAGTATTATGTTACATAACTATAAAATATCAAAAATGAGAAATTGATATTGGTTTAATCCATAGAATTTACTGAATTTCACCAGTTATACTCATTTGTGGGTATATGTGTTCTATCATTGATGTAGCTTGCATAACCACCACTATAATCAAGATACCTAGTTGTACCATTACCATAAGACTCCCTTGTTACTCCTTATAGCCACATGGATCCCCTACCTACCCCAATCCCTATCTCCTGGCAACCATCAGTCCACCACTCCATTCTCTATCTCTACACAAATAGTTCATTTCATGATTGTTACATACGTGGAATCATCCAGTACACATCCTTTTGAGATTGGCTTTTTCATTCAGGACTATATCCTGAGGCACATCCAAGTTTTGTTTATCAGTAATGTGTTCCTTCTTATTACTGGATAACATTCAGTTTGGATGTAACCACAGTTTATCCATTCACCCTTTAAACACATTTGGATAGTTTCCAGTTTTCATTTATTATAAATAAGGCTGCTATGAACATTTATATACAAATTCCTATATGAACTCAAGTCTATAATTCTCTGGGATAAAGGCCCAAGAGTGAAATTGCTGGGTCTTAGGATATGTCCGTTTTTAGTTTTGAAAGAAGATACCAATGCATTTTCCAGAGTGTCTGTACTTACTTTACATTCTCACCCCTGCCAGCATTAGATGTTGTCACTATTTTTCGTTTCGGACATTCTGTTAGGTGTATAGTGATATCCCATTATGGTTTTAATTTGCATTTCTCCAATGGCTAATAATATCAGACATCTTTTCATGTGTTTATTTGCCATCTGTATTGCCTCTTCGGTAAAATGTCTGTGCATGTCCTTTGACTATTGTATAATTAGATTATTCCATTTATTATTTTTTTTACTATTAAGTTTTGAGAGTTCTTTGTTTACTTGAGATTTGTCAGATATATGATTTGCAAATATTTTTTCCCAGTCTGTAATTTGCCTTTTCATCCTTTTAACAGGCTCTTTTGCAGGAAAAACTTCTATTTTGATGATGTCTATTTTTTTCTTGAATAAATCATGATTTTGGTATCAAATCAAAGACTACCACTTAGTCCTAGGTCCCAAAGATTTTCATCTATGTTCTTTTCTTGAAGTTTTATGTTTTACAATTAAGAGCACAATCCATCTTGAATTATTATATTTTTAAGATTTTATTTATTTGACAAGAGAGAGCACAAGTAGGCAGAGCGCCAGGGAGAGGGAGAAGCAGGCCCTCCGCTAAGCACAGAGCCCGACACGGGGCTCGATCCCACAGCCCTAGGATCATGACCTGAGCGGAAGGCAGCTGCTTAACCAACTGAGCCATCCAGGCAACACAGATCTTGAATTATTTTTTATATGAAGTGTTTGGGTTTTTTTACTTTGGGGTTTTTTTGATGATGGATGTTTAATTGCTCCAGCACCATTTATTGGAAAAGCTATCCCCTCTGTACTGAAATACTTCAGAGGATTCCATTTTTTCTTTTGATCTGTTTTCTCTCTGTTCAGATTGAGTACATTCTATTGATCTGTCTTTAATTTACTAATTCAGTCCTTTGCCTTCTTTACCATATAGACCATTCAGCGAGGGTCTTTTTTTCTTTGAATAATTTTTTTTTAAGTATTTTTTCTACTTTGTCAAATTTGCAAATTTATTGGCATGAAATTGTTGTAATAGGCTCTTCTGATCATTTTCGTGTCTGTAGAAACTGAAATGATAACCCCTTTAAATTCCTGATAGTGTTAATTTGTGCTTCTTTTTTTACTGAACTGCACTGGCATGCATTTGTCAATGTTGTTAGTCTTTTCAAAGCACAACTTTGGGCTTTATTTTATTAATAGTGAATTTTATTCATTTTTAGTTATAAAACATACCAAGAGTTCTGGAATAAACCCATGTCTTCATATATTATCCTTTATATATCTCACTATTTTTATTAGATTATCTTGGAATTTTCCTACTTTATAATTGTCAGGTTTTTATTTTGATTAGTTCTTTTTCTTAATTATTTGGAATTGTACTTACTATTCTTTTTGAGTGCTTGAGATGGACACTCAGATCATTGACTTTCATCTGTTCATCTCTCTGTTTCTGATTTATGTGCATTGAAGGTTGTAACTGTCCCCCCGCTGAAGGCTTTGCTATAGCCATCCCCTAAATTCCTATGTCCTATTTTATCATTAAGTTCAAGATATGTTCTAATTTTGATTGTGATTTCTGCTTTGTGTCATGGGTTTTTCAGAAGGACAGCCCTTAATTTCTGGGCGTGTGGTGACTTATGAGGTATTTCGTTCTTGAACTTATTTTCCACCATTTTTCATATACTCTGTATAATTTTAGTCCTTTGAAATTTGTTAAGTGTTGATTTTTAACATGCCATATGATCACTTTTGGTAAATGTCCCATATATATTTGATAAGAATATATACTTTTGGGTGGCAGTTCATGTATGCCAATTTGCAGTAATTTTCTTTCAACAATTTGACGATAGAATTCCATTTCTTCTGGTATCCTTTGTGTTGGAAAATCAGATACCCATCCAATTGTTAATTGAAGGTACTCTGCACCACACCTCCTATACCACATCTCCCACCCCTGATGATTTTAAGATTTTTCTTTTTGTCTTTAGTTTTCAAGAAGTTTACTCTGATGTACCTATGTGGATTTCTCTCTCTTGCTTATTTGCTCTCTGTCTGGGTGTGTGTTACTTGTTAAAATCTGTGCTCTTTGAGTTAGGGCTTATTTTTGGAAAAAATGATATTTGTAACATTCTTAGTCATTACCTCTTCAAATATTACTCTTATATTATTTTGTATTCCCTTCTAAGATTCAGTTAGACCTATATTAGTCCTTTTCACCTTATCCTGCATCTGAGTTATACTTTTTCCCCCCTGTATTTTCCATCATTTTATCTCCCTATGTTTTGTTCTAGATATCTTCTTCTGAATGTTCTTTTTGTTTACTGTTTCTCTTATACCTAATTTGATTTAAACTCATCCACTGAGTTCTTAATTTCAACTGTTGTATTTTTAAATTCTAGTAATTCTTTTAAAATTTCATCTCACTAAAGAATTTAATCTTTTATGTCTTTGAAAATGCAAAACACATTTATTTAAAAATGTGATGAATAGCTATTTTATCCACCTAAATTTTTTTAATTACTCTTCATTTTTGAGTCACTGTGACCTATCAAATTTACTTCTGTAGGAAACTAGAAAGACTAAAATTAAAAAAAAGTCCCACATCAACTTGATCTAATCAGGAACTTTGTCATGATCTATCCCTCCAAGTCTCCTAGCTTATTTCAGTGGAAGGGTTGTTCCAAATTACCTGGTAGGCTATTGCCAGAATGAGAATTTACCCTCAAATTTTAATGACATGTTCTTTCATTGGCCAGTGGATTCTTTGTTATAGCAGTTAAGCTTGCCGGCCTTGTACATACATCTAGCTGTTCTAAACTGATCATAAATTAAATACCAATGAGTAGGATTAAGTTTTATTTTTGAAAAACTCTGTGAGCTACATATACCAGATCCTGGCCCCTGAGGGCCCACTAGTCTTGATAAGAGCCAGGACTATACCGACTATACCCATCTGGTCCTCTGTTGGGACTTGGGAGGCAGAAGCCTAGTTAGTAGATGGTAGAAGTAAAGGGAAGCAGGGTCAATCACCAACAGGTGGGAAAGGGGTTATGGTAGATTTTTCCCAGCCTGTGTCAAACACCCTTGGTAGGTCCCTACTTTGAGCCTTGTGTTTGTTTTTCTCTAAATATGAATGTATCTGGTAATTTTGTCCTTTGTACATAATCATTCTGATAGTCTGCAGAGTAAAGTCCAGTGCCTGATCCCATCTAATCACAGCCCTTGTGTACCTCTGTTATGCCAACTTCCCATGCCTTGAATTTTAAACCATCAGCACACTAAACCAATTGTTCGCTGAACATCACACACTGGGGTGCCCTTCCTGTTGTGACCTCTACACTTGCGAGTGCCTTTGTACTTTTCACGCTGTATCCATTTTGTGTACATCTGCCTACGAAAATTATGCACTGAATGGAAGAGGAACTTCTTGTATACTAAACTAAAAAGTCAGAAGAAAGACTTTAAACAAAGATAGGCAAAAAATATTGCTTTTTGGTTCTTTTTGTTAGACACAAACTGAGGAAAGATGGAGAGAAACAGAAAGTTAGAGATAATAATCCCATGGAATGTCACCATGCTAAGGAAAGGCAATTTGAAAATATGTGTGTACATCCTTTAAAGCACCAACACTATGTGTAATAATGGAAATCATGAAAGTTACCAGGAAGGAAGGTAGGCTAGTCCAAGCCTCAAGTGTAGTGTAAGGAAACTGGGAATAATTGGAAAAGCTGCGTTGTTTTCAGTCATGATTGTCCTAATGGAGGAAACTAAGTGATTTCCTAATATCAGACAAAATCTCTTGCAAAAGAAGACAGGTTCTGAAATGCAGTGTTCTATACACAGCCAATTAATGATGTATGTCATCTGTTTCCAGTCTATCAGTAATGTTACAAAAATGAGAATCTGCAATTAAAATTGCCATGAGGAACAGCAGGGGAGAGGCTGGATAGAAGATGGTTTTTCTCTAAGAGACCAATAATATCAGAAACATTGTTGGAATATCTTAAGTATATCATGTTACTATTATATTAAGATTTATCTTTTTCTTATAAAATTTGCTTTAAATAGAAAAGATCAAGGAATAAAGACAATCAAAAAAGACATTTCTTATAAAGAAATTCATGCAGTGATGACATTAATGTGATTTCAGCACTTTGATTGTTTTGCTGTATATTCAGTATATGTCTATAAAAATGAGACATTATAAGAGAGAACGGGTTGGTTTTTGTTTTGAGAATAAAAGAAAACTTGTATTACTTAGTTCTTGCCTGATGGCAAAGAGAGTCATAATAATGGGCAGAGCGTAAACTGAATATGTAATGTGAATTCAGGCTGGCTGGCAGCTCTCAACCATAGAACACATCTCTCCCTCTACTGATACTTGCTAATCAGTATTGGGGAATGCAAACTTTCATTCCAAGGGAGAGACAAGGTTTAAAATGAAAATACTCGGGGCGCCTGGGTGGCTCAGTCGTTAAGTGTCTGCCTTTGGCTCAGGGCATGATCCCAGAGTCCTGGGATCGAGCCCCGCATCGGGCTCCCTGGGAGTTTTGTCGATTGTTTCCTTTGCTGTGCAGAAGTATTTTATTTTGATGTATTCCCAATTGTTGGTTTTTGCTTTTGTTTCCTTTGCTCAGGAGACATATCTAGAAAAATGTTGGGTAATGTCAGAGCAATTACTGCCTGTGCCCTCTTGTTGTTTTATAGTTTCAGGTCTCAGATTTAGGTCTTTAATCTATCTTGAGTTTTTTTGTGTATAGTTAGAGTAGTCCAGTTTTACTCTTTTGCATGTGGCTGTCCAGTATTCCCAACACCATTTGTTGAAGAGACTTTTTCCCATTGCATAGTCTTTCCACCTTTATAAAAGATTAATTGACTGTGTAATCATGGGTTTATTTCTGGGCTTTCTGTTCTATTCCATTGATCTGTCTACTTTTGTGCCAGTACCACATGGTTTGTATTATTACAACTTTGTAGTGTATCTTGGTCGTTGGGATGTTGATACTTCCAGTTTTGTATTTCAAGATTCTTTTGGCTATTCAGGGACTTTTGTGGTTCCATATGTATGTTAGGATTGTTTGTTCTAGTTCTGTGAAAAATATTATTGGTATTTTGATAGGGATTGCATTCAATCTGCAGATTGCTTTGGGATAGTATAGACATTTTAACAATAGTTGTTCCTCTAATTCATGGGCATGCAATATGTTTACATTTCTTTGTGTTGTCTTCAAGTTTTTGTTTTTGTTTTTTGTTTTTTTTTTTTAAAGCTTTTAT
This sequence comes from Ursus americanus, assembly GCF_024610735.1. Lineage (NCBI taxonomy): Eukaryota > Metazoa > Chordata > Mammalia > Carnivora > Ursidae > Ursus > Ursus americanus. The sequence continues at coordinate 29,384,711 of NC_142145.1, forward strand.
TTATTTATTTGACAGAGATAGAGACAGCCAGCGAGAGAGGGAACACAAGGAGGGGGAGTGGGAGAGGAAGAAGCAGGCTCATAGCGGAGGAGCCTGATGTGGGGCCTGATTCCATAATGCCGGGATCATGCCCTGAGCCGAAGGCAGGCGCTTAACCGCTGTGCCACCCAGGCGCCCCGTCTTCAAGTTCTTTTATCAGTTTTATAGTTTTCAGAGTACAGGTCTTTCACCTCCTTGGTTAAGTTCATTTCTAAGTATTTTATTATTTTTGTTGCAATTGTGAATGGAATTGTTTAATTAATTTCTCTTTCAGTACCTGCATTATTGGTGTATAGAAATGCAACAAATTTCTGTACATTGATTTTGTATCCTGTGACCTTACTGAATTCATTTATCAGTTCAAATAGATTTTTGATGGAGTCTTTTGGGTTTTCTATATGTAGTATCAGGTCTTCTGCAAATAGTGAAAGTTTTACTTCTTCCTCACCTATTTGGATACCTTTTATTTCTTTTTGTCTGATTGCAGTGGCTAGTACTTCCAGTACTATGTTGAATGAGAGTGGGTAGGAGTGGTCATCTTTGTCTTGTTCCTGACCTTGGGGGAGAAGCTCTCAGTTTTCCCCATTGTATGCTGTTTGCTATGGGTTTTTCATATGTGGTCTTTATTATGTTGAGATATGTTCTCTCTAAATCTACTTTGTTGAGGGTTTTTATCATGAGTGGATGTTGTACTTTGTCAAATGTTTTTTGTCCATTTATTGAAATGATCATGTGGGGGTTTTTTACCCTTGTTGATGTGATGTATCATATTGATTGATTTGCATATATTGAACCACTACCCTTGCATCCTTGGAATCTGTCTCACTTGATCATGATGAATGATTTTTTTTAATGTATTATTTGGCTTGGTTTGCTAATATTTTGTTGAGGAATTTTGCATCTATGTTCATCAGAGATATTGGCCTGTAGTTCTCTTTTTTTGTAGGGTCTTTATTTGGTTTTGGTTTTAGGGTAATGCTGACCTCATAGAATGAACTTGGAAGTTTTCCTTCCTCTTCTGTTTTCTGGAATTCTTGGAGAAGAAAAGGTATGAACTCTTTAAATGTTTGGTAGAATTCATCTGTGAAGCCATCTGGTCCTGGGCTTTTGTTTGTTGGGAGTTGTTGGATTATGGATTCAATTTCATTGCTGGTAATTGGTCTGTTCAAGTTTTCTATTTCTTCCTGCTTCAGGGTTTGTAGATTTTATGTTTCTAGGCATTTATTCTACATTGTCAAAATTGTTGGCATCTAATTTCTCATTCTCTTATAATGCTTATAAATACAAAATTTGTGTTGTGTCAGTTATTTCTCCTCTTTCATTTGTGGATTTTGTTCATTTGGGTCCTCTGTTGTTTTTTTGTTTTGTTTTTTGTTTTTTTTTTTTGTTTTTTTTTGTTTTTTTTTTTTTGATGAGTCTGGCTAAAGGTTTGTCAATTTCATTGATCTTTTCAAAGAACTAGATCCTGGCTTCATTGATTTGTTCTATTGTTTTTTGAGTTTCTATTTCATTTATTTCTGCTCTAGTCTTTATTTCCTTCTTTCTACTGGTTTGGGGTTTTGTCCTTTCTTTTTTTTTTTTTTTTTTTTTTTAAAGCTCCTTTAAGAGTGAGGCTATGTTGTTTGAGGTTTTTCTTACTTTTTGAAGTAGGGCTGTATTGCTATAAACTTCCCTATTAAAAGAGCTTTTGCTGCATCCCAAAGATTTTGGACCAATGTGTTTTTGTTTTCATTTGTCTCCATATAATTTTTTTTTATTTCCTCTGATTTCCTGGTTGATCCGTTCATTGTTAATAGCATATATTTGTGCACTTTCTAGTATTTTTGTTGTGGTTGATTTCTAGTTTCATAGTGTTGTGATTGGAAAAGATGTATGGTATGACTTCAATATTTTTCAGTTTGTTGAGACTTGTGACCTCATATGTGATCTATTCTGGAAAATTCCATTGCACTTTAAAAAGTGTATTCTGTTTAGGATGGAATATGCTGAGTAATATATCTGTTAGATGTATCTTGTCCAATATGTCACTCAAAGCCATTGTTTACTTGTTGATTTTCTGTTTAGATGATCTATCTGTTGATGTAAGTGAGGTGTTAAAATCCCTGCTATTAATGTATTGCTCTTGATTACTTTGTTATGAGCTGCTTTATGTATTTGGGTGCTCCCATGTTGGATGCATTAACAATTGTTATATGTTCTTGTTGGTTGTTCCCTTTTTGATTCTATAATGTCTTTCTTTGTCTCTTGTTACAGTCTTTATTTTAAGTCCATTTTGTCTATTATAAGTATTACTACCCTGGCTTTCTTTTCACTTCCATTTGCATGATAAATACTTTTCCAAACCTTAACTTTCAATCTGCATGTGTCTTTAGGTCTGAAATGAATCTCTTGTAAGCAGCATATTGATGGGTCTTGCTTTTTTATCCATTCTGTCACCCTATGTCTTTTGTTTGGTACATTTAGTCCATATACATTCAAAGTAATTACTGACAGGTATATAGTTATTTCTTTTTTATTACTTGTTTAATGTTTGTTTTTGTAGTTCTCTGTTCATTCTTGTCTTGGTCTCTTCTGTAACAAATTTATTGGCTTTCTTTAGCAATGTACTTGACTTCTTTTCTCTTTATTTCTTGCATATCTGTTATCAGTTTTGATTTGTGTTTATCATTAGGTTTGTATATAAATTGTGTGCATATAGCAGTCTATGTTAAATTGATGGTCACTTAAGATTGAACCCATTCCTTTCTCTCTCTCCTCCTTCTGAGATCCCTATAATGCAAATGTTATTATGCTTAATGGTGCCGCTGCATTCCTCTGGTCTATTCATTTTGTTATTTTTTTCTCTTCTGTTCAGCTTGATGGCTTTCCATGACTGTCTCCCAGGTCATTGATCCATTCTTCTGCTTCCTCTAGTCTATGACTTATTCTACTTAGCATATTATTAATTTCAGTTATTGAATTATCTCTCACTTATGTCCTCCACTCTTTTCTCAATTTCAGTGAGTATCTTTATGAGCATTACTGTAAATTCTCTATCAGGCATGTTACTTATCTCCATTTATTTTAGTTCTCTTGCTGTGGTTTTGTCCTGTTTTTTCATTTGGGACACATTCCTCTCTTTCCTCATTTTGTCTAACTCTCTGTGTCTGTTTCTATGTGTTAGGAAAGTCAGCTATGTCTCCTGCTCTTGAAAACAGTGGCCTTATGAAGAAGAGGTTGTATAGTTCCCTGTTGTGCAATGTCTCCTGTTCATCAGAACTTCTTACTCCAAGGGTGTTGCCTGTGTGTGCTGCATATACCACGCTATTGTGGCTGAGCTGTATTTGCTGTCAGTCTAGTCGTCTGCAATAGCTCTCTTTGCCTTTGGAGGCAAGATTTAGTCCCTGTGCTGTTAGTGGGCCAGTCTGGGGTTGCCTTGGGCTTGAAAGAAATCATATGAGGCATTTAGCAGAGATGCAGTTGCACTAGGCCAGAGGGTGCTTCCCCTGTGTTGTCTCTTGAGTTTTCATTGGTGGATGGGCCTGCAGTCAGACCTGATATCTGCCCCCTGTTCACTGCCTGGGCCATAATCAGACTGATGGTTATCTTCCTCTCTCCCTGGGGCAGAAGTCACTTTGGAGTTGTGCTTTCCCTTGTCATGGCTGCTTGCATACTGCAAGGCTTGTGACCCCACTTTGATTGGACTGTGGCCAAGGGCACATTGGAGGGAGTAGGTCTGCAGAAGAACGCAGTGGTGAGGCATGCGGTGCCATCAAGGTTTGCACTGGACCACTGCAGGAAGGTCCTTATAGCTCCTAGGAAAACTGCTGAGGCCTGCTGAGTAAGAGAGGTGGGTCCACAGAAGATCAAGGGTGTGGTGATGCCAGCAAAGTTCCTGCTGGTCTGCTGTAGGAGGGAACATGTAGCTGCCTGAGAAAACTCCTTCCCAGGCTGGCCAGATTGGAGGGTATGGATCTGCAAAAGTGCATGCAGGCAAGGTACTGGTGGCAAGCTAGATGGAGAGTGTTGGTACGTTGCTGGTTCCTGCAGGTATCTGTGTATCTAGACTGGGGGACGGGGAGGGAAATGGTGCCTGCCAGCTCTTTTGTTCTTGGAGGTTTCTCCCAAAGTTCCTCACACCTCCAGCATATTGGTCTCCTCCCCAGATCCCAGGTCTGGTTTCAAACTGCTTCTTCTTTTCTGTATCTCAGTGTGATTTTTGTTGTGCTGTCTTTTCAAGGGAAGAGACTCTGCCCTTCCATCTCTCCCAGAGCTGAGCCTGCTGACCTTTAAGTTTTGCCCCTCTGGTTTTCAAAGTCAGATATTACAGGGATTTATCTTCTTCATGTGGGTCCCCTAGCCTGAAGTGCCTCTGGTGGGGGGTCTGCTCCTCTCTCTTCTCTGCTCCTGTTGTGTCCCTACATCCACCAGATAGCCCCATGGGTCTGTGTGGTCCCTGACTACATGCCTGCCCTTCCTACCCTCTTTAACATGGCCCCTTCTCTAAATTTAGCTGTGGAGAGTTTGTTCTTCTGTTCTTCAGATCATTTTCTGGATTATTGACACTGATGTGGGTGCTATCCAGCTGTATCCATGAGTCGAGGTGAGCCTAGGAGACTTTACTACACCATCCTCCCTGGAAGTCTCCAGATTGCTTCTCTTACTATTTTTTCTCCATCTCTTTTTTTAAACTGTTCTATATCCCACATTCTATTACTATACCTTTTTTGAGTTCTCTATTCCTTTATGTTCTGTCATATTGTTTAAATTGTCCTTCTTGTAACTAGCATGTAAAAATATTGTATCAATTTTAAATCCAGTATTATAGACAGAAAAGCAATGTAAACTATTTGCATATTTCATAACTATATATTAAGATTTATATAATGTTTCCCCATTTGTGATATTTCTCTTTATTTAGCTTTTGATGTATTCCTGTCTTTAGTTAATAATTTTTTTATCTCATTGTTTGGGAGTTCTGGTTCATACCTCATATGTTATCTTCCAGGTTTCTACCAACATATTTATCTTTTTCCCAAAGAGAAGCCACAATTAGTAGGTGTTCTTATATTTTGAGAAACGAAGCCTTAGCATGCTTCAACTGCCCTCCAATTTTTCCCATTCCTACCTTCTAATTGTTATTTAGAATCCTACTTCTAACTTTAAGATTTTGAAATAGTAGATGTAACAGAATGTATGTAAATTATGAAATACATAATAATAAAATGCACATGAATAAACTACATCCAACTAGAGAATCAGAGCATTCTTAGTAACATTTGAAACTCCCTCTAGGCCTTTACATGATTTCATTTTCCTCTTGTCCTCTTCTGAACTTTTATTCATAGTAATTTGCTTTAATTTAAACTTTTACTACGTATCTATGCACTAGTCATCATCATGACATTTATACACATTTTATAAGTGAACAAACATAAAGGCTAGTGTTTTTCAAGGATCCCTTTACATTCTTACAACTATTGAAGACCCCCAAAGACCTGTTTATCTGAGTTTTATCTATTGATATTTACCATATTAAAAATTAAAACAACTTTTAAATTTATTATTATACATGATTCAAATTAATAGTAAGCTGATTACATGTTAGGATCAATAACATATTTTTTAAATGAAATCAACCTATATTCCCCCCCCCCAAATTTACTGATAGTGACATTGTTTTATACTGTTTGCAAATCTCTTTAATGTCTGGCCTAAAAGAAGACAGCTGAATTCTCATCTGCTTTTTAATTCAATCTGCAGTGAACATGTTTTGGTTCAGTACATGGAGAAAATTTAAGTTTAGAAAAGGGAAAACATTTTCATAGCTCTTACAGATAGCCATGGATATTCTTCTTTGACAACATAGAAAATTCAAGAAGGGGTATTTTCTTAAAAATTAGTTGCTTAGTAGAATCTAAAGCCATGTCAATGGAATTTCATACTCTCATATCTTAAAATTCATTGGTTTACTTTGCATTTTTAATAGACCTTTTATGAAAATCCACATGGTTTTGTAATATACATTGGTCTCTTGGACAATACTGGTTCGTTCACTAAGGTGTACAGATCATCCAAATGGTAACACATTTGATTAAATATTATAAAATATCAGGTTCATTAATTCTACTTATCAGTTTCATTTTAAAAGTCTTCTAGAATTGGGAAGTCCACGACTGAGGATGCAAGGTTTCCAAAATTCTAATTTTTGCTTGAATGCTTAAGTTTTCTTATTGGCCACAAATATTGTCAGTAGTACTCCTTGATATGAAACTTTCATTTCCTTAATTGTCAAGAAAAATGTATGCCAGATATTTAAGCCTGAATAACTATGGTTTATCTGTTAATCATTCTTTCAAGCAAAGTAGTGTTTTCTAAAAATGTGGCTGGCTCAGCACATAACTCAAGCCAATTGTGTAAGTGCTTTAACTCTAGAAAACCCTTGTATATTGGCGGCAGAGAGCTGCTTTATGCACACTTCACATTTCATTAAAAATATATTAATTCAAGGGTCAATATTTAATGAAATTAATTTTGACTGCTTCATCAAGTTTATTCTTAAACTGCTATCCTTTATGAGTATGTGGCAGCAAAGAATACAACAGTACTAGTTCGATTTGGTGTCACTACCTTGATTCATGCTAAAGCCACAGCCCCTTTACCCAATATTGCTTTTGCACACATCAGTACAAATGCCAGCACAGTGGGAAAAATGCCAAATAAAATCTTAGCAATAGTATGAAAATAATTTGACCTTTTAGATCTGCGGAAAAACTCTTAAGAATGCCCAAAATTCTATGTTTCACAATTTGAGAATCACTGTTGAAGATAAACCTTCTTTACTTTCTGATTGCATCACTTGTTATTTTTTCTGGTATATCATTACATAATTTTTTTCCATTTAACATCCTTCAAACTTTTTTCTTTCCTCTTGAGCCCTCCTGACTCAGCCTACAAAGTCGAATCTCTATTATCCACACATATCTTGTTCACTGAAATACTATCAACATTGATCTTTAAAAAGGGAATGTTGTTTAATAGAATATTTATCCTTTTATGGAAGCCTGTGGTAGAAGTTTGAACCAGGGAGATAATGGCATGGTATTTAGATACAGCCAGTACCATCAAAAGAAACTCTTTCACTGAAAGGTATTCACAGGTGTGCTTTTTACCTTCTCTCTCTGAAAGCTATGGTACAATAAGTGCAAGAGCCATGCAGTGCTAACCTGGCACATGCAAAACCTAATCATTTGGATCTGGGGATTAGCTTAATTTCAACAGGTGCTTGCCTGCCTCTGTCATGGCATGGACTACTAATCTCACTTTCCCACATAGAATCTTGACTCCAAGGTAGGTTTTGTGAAAAAAACCACAGAGACTTTTAATTTTAAAACTCATTATGTGACTGTGAAGTATCTGTCACATGTGAGGTATTGTAGTATCTTCCACCTGAGAAGAGAAGCAGAACTTTCACCCAAATTATACAGCATTAACTTTTGTAGAATGAAAATCACATCATTAAAGTTAAATTAAGTTTTTTTAATCACACACTTAATTTAAATTAAGAAATATAATGCATGTTCTGTATGTACTAATTGATTATTAAATATTACTGGGATTTAGTTAATAATCAACTTAATTAGTTTCTGATTCATTTTCATTAATTTCATTTATTCAATTCTGTTAATTCTTTTGAGATTGTATAGTTTCATATTTTTAGTCTAACTTGCTTGATTTAATAATATATAGGATTATATATGTAGCACACTGTTGAAGAAATATGTTCTTTCACTAAGATTTTTTTTAAAGATTTCATTTATTAGAGAGAGAGCGAGAGAGAGCGAGCACAAGCAGGAGGAGAGAGGGACAAGCAGAATAAAGGCTGAGCACAGAACCTGGTGCAGGGCTAGATCCCAGGACCCTGAGATCATGACCTGAGCCAAAATCAAGTCAGGTGCTCAACAGACTGCACCCAGGCACCCCTTTACTAAGATTTTTTTTTTTTTTTAATGTAAACTGTTGTTAAATGGTGCTATGTAGTTACGGAGATTTCTTAAATACTTTTTGAATGCTGCCCTTTGAATTAAATACTGTAATCCCTTGGAGAAAAATACTCTTTCCTGATTCATTTAACTACACAAATGTCTTGGGTCATGTTTTCTTAGCTATTTTACAACCAACTCATCTGAATGAGTAATGTGTATAGAAAAATTGCCTTGAAATTCTCCCATTAGAGGGAAAAAGAGATGCTGCCAAGATAGGCCTTTGCTTTGAACATTAGAATATCCAAATTCCAGAGCATGTTCAAACACTTTTATATCTTAAGTGATATTTCAAGAAGGAAATGAACACCTCAAAGTTGAGCTTTTAGTGCACCTCAGGTTTGCATTACCTCACGCCTTTGACCGTGCATCAAAATAGAGGTGATTATCCTAGAACACATGTGAAAAAACCAACATGAACAGAGTCTTGGAAATGGGGGAAACTTTTTTTAAATAGATACAGGAGGAAAAGATCTTTAGGTATAGAGTAAATGAGGAAATGCTGAGGAAGAACAGATGACAGGGGCACAGAAGAGGCAGAGGTGGGCATCACAGACCACACAGCCTTGTTCTCTATAAATGCTCTCTATATACGGGAATCTCAACTCTCAATCTCTCTCACCAGTCTGCATCTCTGTCTCACCCACCAAGCCCCATAGTGGAAGCATCTTAACTTTCAACTACCTCAAAAGTTCCTCCCTTTCTGTGGGCATACAAATAACCCAGCATCAGTTTTGAACCTTCCTATTCCTTACCTGCAGATTGAGATTCTTTGTGGCCATGATGGGGCAGCAGAAGGTGCATGATGACCTAGGACTCAGGGTGATGCTAATACAGGTAGATGGTCTGTGCACTACTCTGTGAGAAACACAGCCTAACTCAGCCTTCCTATGGAGCCCATATTATATTTCCCAATCTCCAGTTATCAAGTCAGACTCACTGTTGTGATGTTTTGACAGCTCTGATCTAGAACTTCAGTTCTATCCAGAGATGACTCATTCTCTTTGTTTTACCCAGGCTATTAACATATGTCTCGCATTACATCATTTGGTCCATCCTTATTCACCCTCTGCTCACTCACCTGCTTATTCTTTTTCACTATCTAGATATCCTTACAGGGACTCAGATTCCTTTTTACCATCTGAACTTGGTTTCTTGTTGGTCAGATGTCTTACACCTTGTAGTGGGTTGAATATTGTGCCTGCAAAAGATGTCTGTGCTTCAATACTCAATAACTGTGGATGTGACCTTCTCTAAAAGGGAATATTTTATTTTTAACAAATTGGAATTACAGTTTTGAATAGTTACTTTTTTCAGATTTTCTGAGGTTTAATTGCCAAATAAAATTGTAATATGTTTAACATTCACAACATGATGATTTGATTCCCACCCTGGGGTAATTAAAATGTCTGTTACTTCACATATTTAGGGTTTTTTTTTTTATAAGAACCCTTAAGTTTTACCCTTTTAGCAAATTTCAATTATATAATACAGTATTATCAACTGTAGTCACCATGTTAGACATTAGATCCTCAGATCTTCTTCATCTTGTCCCTGAAGTTTGTACCCACCTCTGCCTGCTGCTTTCTTAAGTTTTGCTTCCCTTGAGACTGAAATCTTTCCATATGTCTTGATAATGATTGGTTCCCGTTGGTTTTCTGTTGGTTTCGGCTAAAATTTGCCTCCAAGAAATTCATAGTCCGTGACATCTATGCCTTTTTGATAGACAATCTTTTTGTTTTGCCAGCTACCTTACAAAGTACTTGCTGCTTTGACTATGACAATGTCTCGTCTCCACATTTTTCTACGTCGCTGACACCACAGGGTACATTGGGATCTGACGGTAGTGATGTATGGCTGCGAGGGCTCAGCTAAGCTGTGCTGTGGCCACTGAATGCTGTCAGCCTTCTGACAGACAAAGAGCTCTCTCAGGCTTGCTATCCTGGACACAGCTCGCAATCTCTCCACTGGTAAATTACTATTACTAAATCTTGATCTTTTAGATGTAAAGATTTCACGAAGAGATGAATCCTATAGCTTAGTCATATTCCAGTGTCAATTGTTTGAAGCTGATGAGCTAAAAAACACTTCCATGAATATGAGTTTTGACTAAGAGCAAAAAAGATCAGAGGAATAAAAATGAGAGTGGTGGTAAAGCAGCCCATGATAGAATGAAGATGATGGCTCTTTCTATCTTTGACTCCCTCTTTTTCTCTTCCATCTTTGTTACAGATATTTGTAACCCTCCTACTAACAAGAACATATAGGACGCTATTTCAAAGGTGGTGTTTCATTTCTATTATGGTTCATTTCTTAATATAACCAACTCCATGTTTTTCAGATCCAACTATCAGGTTTAAAGAGCCTGGTGTAAATCTGAGGTCTCAAAATGCCCTGGGCTTTGGATTTTAGGGTTCACTGATACTATATATGTAATAAAAATTCAATAAAGTCCACTATGCTGTAGTCATGACTTTTTGTCTCAAAGTCTGGTAAAGGTTGAAGCAGTAAGCAGAGATAAGCAGTGTTGGTTCTCACATTTCAAGGAACCTAACTTAGACCACTTTGAGAATGGACCAACCAGAGACCTGTTAATACTCCACTGTGAATTCAGTAAGCAAATTTCCTCCCAGGCAGAGTAGAATGAGTTAGACAATCTTTTTATAAGACAACAGAATTGCAGGTAATTTTACTTAGCCATTTTTCTCTGAAGAAAAAAAAATAGGTGTTCTTGGTTTTCTCAGAAGCATTCTGTCACTAATGGATATTTTATATACATAATTCTAGTCCCTTTATTTCCCAAACAGCTTTTGGTGTTTTGTCCAGCTACATTTTCAAATGGTGTGTCTTGTTTAGATTCAAAGCAACTCCAGATTCTGAACATTCGAGGTTCAGACAGCACAATGGCAGATAAGATTTAATATGGGCAAAATCCTTTAGGAATGCAGATCTCAACTTCTTAAGCAGGATTATTTTCTCTGAAGCAGCAAGATATTCTAAGAACAGAGATTTGTCTTTTTTAAATAGCTTAAGGATCTGTATAATTCAATGAGTTCCAATTAAGTTAGTATTAAATACATTAATATGAGGATTTTGTGATCATAATAAGTCCAACCCTGGGTTAGATTTTACAAAAAAATATTCACTTGATGAAAAATGTGGCCTACACCTATGAAAGAGTTTTTAACAATGTAGGCTAGGATGTATGGCAAGGTCTGAATTAGTGCTCCAAGTGAGAAGTGCTTGGAGTTCAGAAGTGAGCACACAGAGTATAGATCAGAGGAGGCAAGCATGAAATTTGGCAGGAGGTAACACTGATCTGGGCCTTTGACCGTGGATAGGTTCATTGTTGTTTTTATTTTTAATAGATTGCATTATTTCAGACGTTTCATGTTTATAGTAAAATTGAGCATAGAGTACAGAGTTTTCATACACCTCCCATCCCTGTACACTCACAGCCTCCTGACTACCGAAACTCCCTCACCAGAGTGCTACATTCATCACCATCAATGAATCTACACCAATATGTCATGATCACCCAAAGTCTACAATTTACATTCGTGTTCTACCTTCTGTGACTTGTATCCACCCCTGCAGTGTCAGAGTCATTTTACTGCCCTAAAAATCCTCTGCTGCTTCATTCCTCCCTCTTCCCAACCTATGGCAAACACGTGTCTCCATACTTTTGCCTTTTCCAGAATGTCATATGGTTGGAATCATACCGTATGTAGCCATTTTAAGATTGGCTTCTTTCACTTAGCCATATATATTTAAGTTTCCTCCATGTCCTTTCATAGCTTGATAGTTCATTTCTTCTTGGCAGTAAATAATATTCCATGATCTGGATGTACCCCAGGTGATTCATTCACCTACTGAAAGACATCTTGGGTACTTCCAAGTTTTTGTAATTATGAATAAAGCTGCTATAAACATCCATGTGCAGGTTTTTGTTTGGACATTTGGTGGGGTTTTTATGACCTATGTAGATAAGACACAGAGAAAACATTTTAATAAATTGAGTAACTTATTTTGAGATCATCATAATCATTTGGTTTGTAATATGGAGATAGAGGACCATATGACAAATAGAAGCATGTAAATATCTGGTAAGTTTGATGGACATTCAAGCGGCTATTTTTAAAATATGAGCAAAATGTTTAGTTTAAGATTGAGGCTGAATGTAGCATTAGAGAAAGGCAAGGAAGATGAGCTGATGATGCCAGTGTCCGTCTTGGCTGTATCACTGTGCCCTGTCCCCGTGCTCTGCACGTTGCCAAATACAAGCTTTGCAGTTAACTAGTTCTTTCCATTTTTAAGCCATTGAATAATCTATTTTGAGTTGAGTCTGTCTATCAGAGGGCTCAAACTTCCCCTTCACCCAAAAAGGCTTATCAAGATCTCCCAACTAGAAACTGAAAATAACTTCTGGTAGATATGAATTTCTTCATTGTGTCTATTTCCAATGATATTTTAGATTCCCTCCCACAGTTATACCCCAGGCAGCTGTTCTGTTCCTTAAAATAGCTCTGTGTTTATGGAAACTTAAGAAGGCAGAGGTGAGAGGACTTATCTTTATTATTTTTAATTTGATGTTTGGCTTTTTAGACTTGGCAACATAGCTAAGGGTACATGGAACCAAACTGAGTCTCAATTACAGGCACATTAATGACCTTGGCCACTACATAGCAAATGTCTAAGATGGCAAATATTCTGGGCCTTTTTATTGGCTTTTCAGTCCTTTTTCCCTCCTCTTCCTTTCTTCACATTTCAAGAATTACAAAAGGTAAGTTTGTTTTGCAAAATGGCCCTCCCGCTATCTAGGAAATCGTATTTAAAGAACAATTCACAATGTTAGGTACATTTTTCTATGTTGTTTTTTTGTTGTTGTTGTTGTTTTGGTTTTTTTGTTTTTGCTATGAGGAACTTTGAAAGTTTCTGTTTAGACTTGCTTAAAATAGGATGGTAATGAATAGTAAAAATAAAGAATAACTGTGTTTGCTTCATAAAGAAATAGACATTTAGAACTGGAAGGCAATATAATGATAAACTACCATAAAACTCACATTTTATAAGTTGAAACCACTCAAGTCAAATGATTTTCTTAAGGTCATCTCAGTGGTAGCCAGAAATGGTGCCCAAATCACCCAGCTCCTTGCAAGATAGCATAATGTTTAATATATAATGCCTAAACATGTAAATATATTTAATGATAATTAAAAGAACTCAAAAGGATCTGATCATTTGGAGGAAATGAGAGGAGGTTTCATCTCTATAGATGTATGTTCTTAGAAGAAAACAAAACAAATTCATAGCACAAGGGCAAGTCTGGTTAAATGAGTGGTGATTCTTATCCCTACTTGAGAGTATTCAAGTAAAAGGGTATAAATATCAATACAACCTAATGTTCTTTCTGCATTTCTCTGTCCCTTTGTTGTCAACACACATGCCTGCTTATGTTACATGAGATACAGTGTGTGTGTTTATCTTCTGTAATTATATGTATAAATGTTTGATAGCAGTATACATTTTTAAAAGGAAGCTTGTCAATAATGTGTCCATCACAGAATGACTTTTCTCCTTAGCTTTAAGGCATATTTGCCATTCATCATCCCATTCTAAAGCAGACAACTGACTTAACCAGTTGGAACATTGTAAAAACAGCACCTTTCTTCTAGCAACAACCCTTTTGAATTAACATGTTCAAGATCATAAGTTTCCCACCATGGCAGGGATATTAAGAAATTAGATATCCATGGTGTCGTATGGTCAATGGTGAGTCTCCTTTATTGCAAGAAAGCAATGCAACTAGCCACGTATAGTTATAATGACAAATAATATAATCTAAGGTGAAGTGAAATTGAAAATTTTAGCATGTGGTGAAGGCAAGGAATCCTAGTTAAAGAGAAGTTATCTAAGTTAATTACATACTATAACTATACCTTGGCAAATACATTGATTAGTGTTGAGTCAGTATAGAATCTTTTCATATATCAGTATACCCAACGGGAGCTGAATACCTAGATGTTTTATAAAGGGTATATAACATTTATTTTTGGAACATATATAACAAATACAATCGATTGAACTGTCCGTTATATTAAAATGCATTTTAATTTTTATATCTTTTTAAATTAACAAACTTTATATTTTTAGAGCAGTTTTAGGTTTATAGCAAAATTGAGTGGAAAGTACAGAGTTGCTATATGCCCTCTGTTCCAAACATGCACAACCTTCCCTACTATCAACATTCCACATCTTGGTGGTGTATTTGTCAAAATGGATGAATCTAAGTTGAAACATTGTGTACATCAGGGTTCAGTCTTGGTATGCATTCTAGGGATTTTTGACAAATGTATAATGACATGTATTCACCATCATAGTATCATACAAAATAGCTTCACTGCCCTAAATTTCCTCTGTATTTTATTTACCTGTCCGCAGCCCCTACAATGTCAGGCAACCATTTAACCTTTTACTGTCTCCATAGTTTTGCCCTTCCCAGAGTGTCCTACAGTGGGGTCATACATTATGTAGCTTTTTCAGATTGTCTTCATTCACTTTGTACTATGCATTTAAGGTTCCTCCAAGTCTTTTCATGGCTTGATAATACATATCTTTTTAGTAATGAATAATATTCCATTGTCTGGATGTACATAGTTTATCCATTCACCTACTGAAAGGTATTTTGATTACCTCCAAATGTTGAAAATTATTAGTAAAACTGCTATAAATATCCATGTGCAGGCTTTTGTGTGAACATATATTTTCGACTCTTTTGGGTAAATATCAAGGAGCATGATTGCTGTTTGGTACAACAAGGATAATATTGAATTTAAGGAAACTGCCAAATTGTTTTCTAAAGTGGCTCTACCATTTTGCAGTCCCACCAGCAATGAATGAGAATTTCTATTGCTCCACATTCTCACCAGCATTTGGTGGTGTCACTGTTGTGGAGTTTGCCTATTGTGATAGGTACATAGTGACATCTCATTTATCTCATTGTTTTAATTTGCATTTTTCTAGTGACACATGATGTTGAGCATCTTTTCATATGCTTATATGTCTTTGTATATCCTCGTTGTGAGTGATAAGATCTTTGGTCCATTCTTTAATTGGGTTGTTTGTTTTCTTGTCAAGTTTTTCTTTGCATATTTTGGGTAACAGTCTTTCATCAGATGTCTTTTGCAAATTTTTTTCCGTCTGTAGCTTGTCTTTTCATTCTCTCGACATTGTGTTCACAGAGCAGACATTTTTAATTTTAGTGAGCTCCAGTTTACCAATAAATTTTTCATGGATTATGAGAAAAAAATCTATCTAAAAAGCATTTTCTTCTAAAAAGTCATTGCCATACCCAAGGTGATCTTGGTTTTCTCCTATGTTATCTTCTAGGCATTTTATAGTTTTGCCTTTTACATTTAAATCTATCTTTTTTTTAATCAATTTTGAGTTAAATTTTGCGGAGGTCGAAAAGTCTGCATGTAGGTTGTTTGTGTGTGTGTGTGTGTGTGTGTGTGTGTGCACGCGCGCATGTGAATGTATAGCTGTTCCAATAACATTTGTTGAAGATTTTTTGCTCTGTTGTATCATCTTTGTTACTTTGGCAAATATCAGTCGATTGTATTTATGGAGGTCTATTTTTGGGCTCTGTATTCTGTTCTAGTGATCTATTTGCCTGTTCTTTCACCTATACTGCATTGCCTTAATTACTACTGCTTTATAGGAAATCTTGAAGTCAAGTAGTGTTAGTCCTCTTGATTTTGTTCTTGTCCTTCAATATTGTATTGGCTTTTCTGGGTCTTTTGCCTCCATATAAACTTTAGAATCTGCTTGTCAGTATCCACAAAATAATTGGCTGGGATTTTGATTGGGATTGTATTGAATCTGTAGATCAAGTTTGGAGAAACTGTTACCTTGACAATATTGAGTCTTTCTAACCATGAACATGGTGTATCTCTCCATTTATTTAGTTCTTTGATATCTCTCATTACAGTTTTATAGTTTTTATCATATGAATCTTGTACTATTTTGTTTATATCTAAGTATTTCATTTTGGGGGTGCTAATGTAAATGGTATTTTTTTTAACTGTAATTGACATACAATATTTCAGATGCACAAGGTAGGGATTAGATATCTTTGTACATTACAAAATGATCACTATGATAATTTCAAATTCCACTTGTTCATTGCTGGTATATAGGAGAGCAAGTGATTTTTGGACATTAACCTTGTATTGGGTGTTTTTTGTTGTTGTTGTTTTGGTATCAGTGCTTTATTTACATTCTAGGTAGTTAACATATAGTGTAACATTGGTTTTGGAAGTAGAATTTAGTGATTCATCACTTACATGCAACACCCAGTGGTCATCACAAGTTCCCACCTTAATACCCATCACCAATTTAGGCCACTCCCCACACACCTTCCCTCCAGCAACCCTCAGTTCTCCATACTTAAGAGTGTCTTAATGCTTTACTTCCTCTCTTTTTTAACTTTATATTGTGTAACTTTGCTATTGTGGCTTTACCTGTAGGATTTTTTTGTTTTTTCATTAGATTTCTACATAGATGGGGTCATGTGACCTGTGAACAAAGTCTTATTTCTTCCCAATCTGTACACCTTTTATCCACCCCCACCCCCACCACATACACACTTCCCCCCACCCCCAAATTAGCTAGGATAACTACTACTACAATGTTGAGAATAAATGGTGAGAGGAGACATCCTTGCCTTATTCCCGATCTTAGCAGGAAAGTTTCAGGTTTCTTACCATTATGTGTGATGTTAGTTGTAGATTTTTTTTTTTTTGTAGATTTTTAAAAAAATCAAACTGAGGAGGTTACTCTCTATTCCTAGTGTGCTGAGAGCTTCTTTCACTAATGGGTGTTGAATTTCATCAAAAGTTTTTTCTGTATTGATATGATCACATATTTTCCTTTTTCAGCCTTTTGATGTAATCGATTGCATTAATTGGTTTTTGAAAACTGAACCAGTCTTGAACCCTGGGTTAAATCCCACTCAGTCATGGTGTATAATTTTTAATACATTTTTGGATTTGATTTGCTAATATTTTGCTGAGGATTTTTGCACCTTTGCTTATGGGAGATAGTGGTCTGGAGTTTTCTTGAAATGTCTTTTGGGTAATGTTGCTGTCATAGAATGATCCAGGAAAGATTTCCTCTGCTTCTAACTTCTGGAAGAGATTATAGAGAATTGGCATAATTTGGTAAAATTCTACAGTGAATCAATTTGGGCCTGTTGATTTCTAGCTATCCCTTATTGAAATATTGTTTCTTTAATGAATATACACCTATTCAGGTTGTCAGATTATTTTTGTGATTTTAGGCAAATTGTGTTTTCCAAGAAATTGCTTGATTTTATCTAGGTTAAAATTTACGGGAACAGAGTTCATAAGATTCTTTTATGTTTCTTTAAATGTTCATGGGATCTGTAATGATCTCTACTATTTTCACTATTAGTGACGTGGTTTGTTTTTTCTTAGTTATTCTGGCTAGCAATTAATTTTATTGATCTTTTCAAAGAGCAACCTTTTTGTTTTATTGATCTCTTGATTTCCTGTTTTCAATTTCATTGATTTCTACTCTAATTTTTATTTTTCTTCTGCTTACTTAGATTTAATTTATTCTTTTCCTGGTTTCATAAGGCAAAGGACCAGATGATTTTAGATCTTTTTTTCTAATAAATGCATTCAATACTATAAATTTCCCTCTAAGTCCTACTTTTGCTGTATTTTATAAATTTTGATAGATTGTGATTTCATTTTCACTTAGTTAAAAGTATATGTATTTTTAAAATTCTCTTGAGACTTTCCTCTTTGACCCAAATGTTATTTAGAAGTGTGTTTAATCTCCAAGTATTTGGGGATTTGTCCAGCTTTTTGTGTGTGTTGGGGGGAGGGGTAATTGATTTCTAATTTAATTCTGTCATTGAGAACAGACATTGTATGATTTCTATTCTTTTAAACTTAAGCTGTGCTTTATGGCTCAGGATGTGGTCCATCTTGGTGAATGTTCAATGTAAGCTTGAGAAGAATGCATATTCTGCTGTTGCTTATAGATGCCAATTCTATCCAGTTGATGGTAGTGCTGTTGAATTGTATTATGACCTTACCAGTTTTCTGCTTGTTGGATCTATCCATTTCTGTTAGGGTGTTAAAATCTCCAACTAGATTAGTGGATTCACCTACTTCTTACAGTTTTACCAGTTTTCTATTGGTTATGTCTCAAGATTCATTGCAACAACAAAGTTAGTACACATTTAACACCAATTATAGGTGTAGTGGTAGACATTCACGTGTACACTGGTATAGAGAGGATGCTAAAATGATCAAGTTATAGATCCTTTTAATTTATTAATAACTAACATTCTGAGTAAGGTATTCATTAAAGGAAATTTCCTGTCTGATTTGATGTGTTTTAGACAAGGCAGATGGATCTGGGGGAGCATATAAAAGAAAAATATTATTTCCCTGCACAATTATAAAATAGAGCAGCCACTCTTTTGATGGTGATAGTATATCCAGATCTACAAATTAAGGGCAGCTGAAAGAATAGTATCACAGAAGCTATTCTTCATTTTGAAAGAAATTGAGTCCATTAATTAGTTCATTATTAAAATCAAATATTACAATGTGAGATTGAAATCAGCAATCTTCTTGGTAATTGCCTAAAAAGGAATTAACCTAAGGGTTTATATCCTCACCCCATTTTAATCCATACTTGTGAAGATGTGGTTCAATTCTTTTCCCAAAATTCATGCTTTGAGGCAAAGTAAATCACTACTATATAATATGATGAGGATATTTAGAAACACTGATCAGTCCCCAAATCTTACCATTTCATCAGCTGGCAAATTACTGGGGAAACTAAGATTAGCTTGGGGCCATTGGCTGGGGACTCCAGGTTAGAGGCTACATTGCAGGATATGAAAAGGAAAAGAAGAAAATCTTTAGTACACTGCAGAGAAAACGTAATACCTTATTACACAATACAAAGAAAAAACATATTAGCACCTTATTGTGACTCATTCCTAGTCCTTTGCTTTCTAACTATCCATTTCCTCTATGTTAACGGACAAGAAAAGAAATTGGATTTTTTCAGTGATTTAGCTGGCTCCTGATGGTATCTTTGGAAGTCATTTTATCATTCTGATGTATTTATTTAACAGTCCCTGGGTTATAGGGCCCAGAGCAGATGGATGATTTGTTTTCCTTCATTCTGTATGATAAAATCCTGCTTGGAAAGAAAAACTTTTCTTATGTCAAAGACTATAGACATCAAGAAGGATCCTGTTTCTGTTGTTCAATATGATAGCATCTCAGTAAATAAGATCCTGAAGCTGCCAATTCCTTTGCATCAAGGTTGATAGCAGGTCTGGAACTAAGATGTTAAAAAAAAAAAATCACTATGTTAAACAATGAAACATCTATTTTAAAAAAACAAAACAAAACAAAAAACCACCCAGGAATCTACAGAATTGTGCATTGTTACTTGTAAGATATGTTGACGATGATAGTTTGTCGGGAGAGTTGTTCTATGACACACAATTATGAATCAGTTATCACAGGGTACAGGATAAGTTGGGCATTTTGAACTTTGAACATATTTGAATCTCTGCTGTTGCTTCTGAACAGTTTTTCATATTAAAGGTAATGCACCAAATAGCCCTGCCTTGGTTGTTATGACCAGTACCATATAGCATGCCTTTGTTAGCACATCTGAACTGTCTTCATCTTAACTCCCAAGGAAAGAGGAAGGAAAAGGAAAAAGTAAAAACCTTAGAGGCATAGCTTATTGATTAACTTGGAGCAAACTGAATAGCAGAAATACTAATAGAAGCAGTTACTACTGATTATGCACACATGGAATGCCAAGCACTGCTATGGGTAAATATGAATAAACATATAAATAATATAAACACAACATACTGTTAAAACTTATAACCAAATCTGTAATATATTAGTTTTTCAGATGATGAACGTAAATCTTAGAGAAAATTCAATATCTTTCCCAAGTTTTACAAGTTATATTGGCATCTTTTGTTCTGATAAAGGTCAGCCTGACTCCAAAACCCATGCTTTTCTTTACTTTGCACTTTTTTTATACCTGGCCTCTACAACATCCTCCCATTATCAAGTTTGATTTCTAAAACTATAGTTTCTTCCCTTTGCTTGACTCAGTTGTACCCTTTCACTTCTTCCCCGTCTCTATAGTTTATACTTCTGGGTACTAGGGATTTCTTGCATCTGAATGTCCCTAAAAGACCCTCTGAGGGCAAAAGCAGAAAGAGTACTACTTGATTAGGGTACAGTGTACCCCCCTGAGACCACATGTGGAGGTGATTTTTCGAGAGTGTACCGTTGGGCAAAATAGATTGCTTCTTAAACTAGACTGGGTCAGATGGCCCAGTAAGTAGGGGTTCTTGAGTTCAGATAGATGGGGAGTGAAGTTTAGATGTACTGAAGGATGGCTTGAAATCTGACTACATGATTCTGTATCTCTTTTAATATGCAACTGTGCACTCTCCAAGAAGGACAGAGTATTAACTTTCTCTACACTGAATTGCATGCTCCGTGTATGAGCCCCTGTAGCATGTTGCCAGTACTCCCCACCTTTCCATGACAGTATGTGTCAGCCACCTCTGCACCTTTCTGAACTTGGCCATCTGTTTATCTGAATTTCCGGAAGCTCTAATTGACCCAGTTGTTACATCATCAACTAAACCTAAACTCTGAAACTTCTTATTTCATACTGCTTGTCAAACTCAAGGAGAAGCTACCATGGAATCAAATATGTACATCATTTCGTATAAAATTCTAGTTAAGATTATTTTTTCCATCTAGAAGTTATATTTTTCCTTAAGGAAAACCCCTGTTTTCTCTCTTCATATTTGTGCAATATTTATTGATTATTTGTATTGTATATATGTTATCTCCATAGTAACTCCTCTAACAAATCTTTTAGGTTCTTGGTGCTTTTATTTAGCCTTGTATCTGACTAGATATGATTAGTCTCAGCAGCATTACATCTCTTTTTCTCCCAAATCACATTTTAAAATGAACGAAATGGAGCAAAACATTATTCAGATGTAGACAAATTTTAGTAACAATTATTTTATACATCATAATTTTATAGCACACCAACCCTGTCAACTTCTACCTTTTCTTTTTAGGAACAACCCTAAATGACATAAGATTTCAATTCTAATTCTTTGGTTGTGAATGTGTCACTGAGTTCTTGCAAAGAGAGAATATTAGACCTCTCTTGTGTGCTTTTCTAGATAAATTGTATCTAATACAAAGAAATTTGGGGGCAGCCAGGCATCCCTCACATTATCTCATAATTAGAAAACAGCCAATCTTACTACTGTGATTATTTGTAGTTTAATTTATACATTCCCCTCCTATTACTCTCTATATTGGTTCATTTGTTGTATTAAGGCACTGCACCAGAAATCATGTTAGCATTCATTATGTGCTACAAAATAATCTGCCAATCCACTCACATACTGCATAGATTTCATTAAATGAAGAAAGGGCAATAAAACTTAAGTGCCCAGTTACCTTCCCTTTTCTAAGATTCACAACAACGTACATAATTTCCCAAATGTTGCTGCAGACCTACTTGACCATGAAAGAATGTGAGAGACTGGCATTGGAATTTCTCTGTTCATAATAGAGGCAAAATAGCTAGGATATAGGTTCATAAAATCCAGACAGCTCAATTTATTAATGGTCTATCTTTTCCTATTTTGAAATCTAGCATGCCATCATTTTAATATTAGAATCTATTTATACCCCACTATTTGTTATTAAGCTCATTATATTATTCTGCTCACAATGCAATTACTAAAATCTGTTTAAAATATTCATCCCTCTGTTGTCTGATGGAGTTTTCATGATTTTTAGGTGGGAAGCAAATACTGTAACTGACAGAAATAGAAATATATTTCAAAATTTATACTTTTAAAATATATGCTTCAATCGGCAGCTTATCATGGAAAACCACAGGCAGCAGTAAATCAAAGATGACCCTTTCGCTTTTTTTTTTGTTTGTTTTGACCACTTTGCTTTTATTTCCCAGTTTCATTTAAAGAATAACTTGAATTCATTTTGAAGGAAAAAAAAACCCACACTAAATTAATTTAATCACACATTCTTGTTGCTAATAAAACACTTCCTAAGGAGGAAGCAGTGTTATTTTTAGACTTAGATCCTTTAGTTATCATGTGAGAGAACTAATGTAATAAGTTCACTTCCATGTCTGGTCCCTTGGTGATTGATGAAGTTTGTAAAATATTGGAGCATTGGAAGTATAAAGCTGTGGAATTGATTATTAAGCAAGAATCCCAGAAATTGTATATGCAAATAAGTTTTGAATCTTTCAAAAAAGTCTTACATTTATTTTAAGTGACGTTGATTGTTGGTCTTTAATATCTCTATAGGAAGTCTTACAATATGAAGACTACTGGGATATTACTGCTATCCCACTAGCCTTCTCCTTTAATAGTAAACATTCATGAAAATGTATTTATGTTTCCTGTATCTCTTCCTACTGTGGATTCCAGTTGACTGTTCTCTAATTTGCAATAGGGCGCTCTTCCCATCTCGTTTCCATTAGTGATCAGTGTTTTTATTAGAGGTATAATTGAGTCCAATTTGTCACCTTTGAAACGAATGTTACTCATAAAAGCAGCACCTAAAGTTTTTGAGTTATCTGTGTTTGCTTTCTGCTTCCATTTCAATGCTCTCTTTTTAGCTTGCTTCTAGCCACACCTCTTTTAACCATTTGTTAACATGAAGTTAACCAATTGTTAAGATGAAGTAGCAAAAGAAGCAATTCAGTATGGCAACTTAGGAGTCAGTCCAGTGGAATGATCTAGTGGCTACCAAGCCATTCACTTTGATAACCTTGGTAGGAACAGTTTCAATGGGACTCTGTAGTAGAAGCTTCTGGCAACTGAGTAAAGGGTGAACTAGAGCCTGTTAGGTGATATTTTGCTCATCTGACAAATCTGTGATCTATGGACAAGAGCAAATTACTGGATTAGTATTCTGGGTAACATAAATATGGACTGACAGAACTCTCTATGCAGATCAAATGAACATCTCTAATAATGGGGGTGGGATTGGAGAATGAATATTGAGAAGTAGGCATGCAGCATGTCTGGAATGACACAACCTAAGAGGTCTACATAACATCAACAACCTTGATGGAGAAAATATTTGATAGAAACCCATCAACTGTGACAAAGGTTAGACTTTAAGTTCCTTTTGTTTATTTCAGGGTTATATACGGAGATCTCCAAAGGGAACTTTTCTCAGATGACTAGAATTGCCTTTGGGTTCTCATAGTTATAATCATAACTGTTAACATTAGGGAAGTGTGAGAGGTTGATTTCCTTTGAGAGTCTGTACCCTTTGTGCTTCGAAAATTCAACTGACAGTCCATGGAGAAAGTCAGCCTCAGAAGATATATAAAGTTCAAGAGCTGTCAGCTCCCAGGAGGGGCTGCTTTAGATCCTGGGTTACCCTTGTCTTCTTAGAAAAGCCTTTGAGATTCACTGCTACGCTCTGTCTTTAAACCGGCAGGAGTTTTAAGAACATATTTCTAAACTATTAAGTCTCAGGACATTAGAACTCTTAATGTTGTGACACTTATAATTTACATTTATTTGTATGCTTATGTATACTGTTATTGTCTTGCAAACTTTTAAAGATTTTTTTTAAGGCTGAATTACCCTTAAGCTTATATTATTTACAATATGGGAGAAAAGACACTGGTTTGTTACTAATGAGCCACACCCTTTTAGGGATACTGTTTAACCCCACTAGGATTCTGATCAGAAAATGAGGACAGTTGGACTCATGACCTTGAAGTCCTCTTTTTTAGAAGTAATAGTTTTACTGAAGAGTTATCTGAACAGAGGATCCACTGGGGAGTCAAACGTCCCAAACATTTGGGATCCCCAACCTATGAATAAAACTTTACTCTTTTTATATGCCCAGAATCATAAAATGCTACTTCAAAGGATTATTTACATATTCACAATTCAACTATTTCTGAAAATAGCACTGGGGCTTCCCACTGAGAGAAAAGATTTGCTCTTCCTCACAAATGTTGGACAAAGCCAAAGGAAATTTGAGAAACCTCAAGCATTCACCTGTAGTAACCAATTTGCAAAAGTGCTATTTGGAATCTGTCTCCTGCTGAGGCTCTAATGTCCAATTTCTTTGACAGAGGATTTACACATGAAGTATGATAATGTTTGGCAAGGAAATTAACATAGTCATAGACGGAACAAATACAGAAAGTACCTCAAATTAACTACAGAGCAATTACAATGACATCGTGCACTGTGCAGTAGTCCATTAAGCAATATTAGATCACCAGCTTCCTGTGTTACTGGCTTTATTGTGAGGAACAAAACTAACTTAGCTTAGTAGTATTTTGTGTAGCACTCAGGATTTTACATATGTGAACACACTAGGTCTACCCAGGGTTCTGAAATGCATTTTTAAAACACACACACACACACACACACACCCACCCACCCCACTTCATTCTTTCTTTAGTTGCAATCCAAAAGTACTCTTATTTTGTATTGTAGACCTAAGTAGTGATGTGTGTTGTGTGGTGAGAATTTTTTTTAAATTCTTAAATGATTCTGTTAATATATCATTTTTGTTATAGTTTCATATATGATAATTTCATATTTGTATGTTATGTGTGAATTTTTTAAATATCATAAGGGATTTTTATCGAGGAAGAAATTATTTCACTATCAGATTCCCTGCTATTATTACTGCTTCCAAATAGATTATCCAAATCCTCCTGGATGCTATCTTTATCTGGTTGGAAAATGCTCTAGGCAAAACAAACTTACAACTCTCCTGTATGTACAATTCCAGAGTAAAAATTTTCCTGGAAGAAAATTTCCTCACATCGTAATATAAATATAACCTCTTAAGGTTTTGTTTTTGGTTTTTTCCCCAACTACTTCTTTTCTGCGTGGAGAAAATCACTACTTGTATACATATATACCCACACCCACATATGCAATTAATGTGAGCTTATGAAGGACATTGGACTATTTATCACTGTGATATTAGCACCTAGAATAGTTTCTGGCACACAAGGAACATTCTGTAAACATAGGATTTTTATTGGAGTAAGATGCCTATTTGGAAAAGTAAGGCTACAGGCAGGTGCTGTCAGTAAAGTCCCTATCTGCAAAATACATGTTGGTCCTACAATGACCCCCTTGGATATCAACCCTCTTACCCACTATAAAAAATAAAGTTTGGGGGAAGGCATATTAAAAATCTAAAAATGTTCTTAGTTCTCCATAATTTACTAGAATTACAAGCAGCATACCCATAGACTGCAAGAGGTGTCCCGGGACCAGAATTCATTATCCAAGTAGAGCTATATGCTCGGCAGTAGACTGTGATCCTCCTCTCACCTAAGCACCTCATTTACCAGAAGCAAAAATCAAACCTTAGAGTTTCACTCATTGACCCAAGTCAAGCTAGCTAACAGTGCTGGTGACTAGACTTCATGATCTTGATATCAACTTTTAGCCTTTTTACGTGCTGACATGAAAAACTCATCCCCTTTGACTGAATTACCTAGTCAGTTCCATCAGCCAATACTAGTACATGCAGTGTAAAGCATCAGTGTGAATTAACTGGACTGATAATTAATTCCAGGTCAAAGTACTTAAAGTATATAGCCAGAGTCCCAGTTATAAGTAATTGGTCATCATTGAATTTAACAAACACTGCTACAAGGATAACATTTCTAAATAGAAATGGAAGAATGGAAAATTCTCAGCCTTATAATAAATAGCACACCACAGTCTGAGATCCAGCCTACATTCTGGCCAACAAGCATTTGCAGACAGATGTCAAGTGTGGAGAGAATGGATCAGCATTGCCTCTAATCTGATATCTTCAATGCCTCAATAGCTGGATGATTTCCCATCCTTGAATACTGGCCCATTAAGCTTGTCTTTTACTGCTCAGCAATAAACTTGAATGGCAGAAAATAAATAGTTAAAAACTAATCAAGTGGAAGGCAAGAGCCCAACATGATCTCATTCATCTGAAATGTGGAGGTGTAAATGGCAACCAGAGGCTAATTTGGAAAAAGCATGAAATGCTTATTTTCTGTAGCAAGGAGAAAATAAGATCTTTACAATCATGTGGAAAAAAAATGAACAATGAGCTCTGGAATGATCCATTCCTATGCCCAGAATATAATTAGAAATTTAAGATACATGCTTCCATTATAAAACATTCAGATGATGTGATTCAGAGCATAAACTGGGTAGAGGAAAGCAGAATGGAAACTCAAAGTGAACTCAGACAATAGTATATGGAGGGTCTTGGCTGACTGGTTGTTTTAAATTTGCCTTGCTGCATGGTAAGTCCAATCAACTGCCTCACTACTTACTATAAAGCATGACTGAATATAGTAAATCAGCTGTTCTCTGTTCATTTCAAGACTGGTCATACCACAATCTGAATTAGGAATAAGCTCTCTTTTGTTCCACACAGGCTGATGGACACAGACGGGAATAAATCTGAGCAAAATTATGAATAATTCAAGTTTGGTCTTCTCCCTCCCAACTCCTTCCTGTCTCCAAATGTGTCTCTTTGGATATTCACCTCTCTCTACTCATTGCCTGTACATACACAACAGGTGGTGTTCATAACTAGAGTCAGTTTTGCTCATTCAACCTTGCTTTCATTCATTCAGCCAATACACCTTCCTTACCCGGTACCTAAGTAATCAGTTACTGGACATGAATAAGATACAATCTTCACCCTTGATCTAATGGACCACTGAACGCTTAACGTAATGGGACATAATGAACATAATGTTGAGAATTTCTAGAGAAACATGATCACATTAACTTCGTGTGTATATACATCCTAATCATTTATTTTCTCCCTATATCTGAGCTGACTTGATTCTTTTCATAGTTTGGTAGTGTTCTTGTTTTGCTTCAAGAATGCCTTTCTCTTTCACAGAAAGTGAAACTCTGAAAATGATACCTCCCATGGGTCATGGGAGGTGAAAGAAACACAGAATTATTATTTACTCCTTGGGTGCCCTGGAAATATGGAACTCTTAAGACAATCTGTAAAAGAGAAAGGTTTTGAAAACTAGGAGAAATTTCCTCCAGCGCTAATGATCCATGCCATTTTTCAATACAGAAAGTAGTCCATCTAGGGAAAGTAGACTTTAAAATTTTGAAGGGTATATCTCAAAGGGCTTAGATTTTCCATTGTACTTGCCAGGACTGGCAGGAATTCTAAAAATCTAGATCTCTGAATTTCTTAAGACTTGACCTTCAAATATTTTCATGCGTGTGATAGCAGTTAATTTTCACAAAGTGTTAATTTGTGTAAGAACAAAAAAAACGGAATGTACCCATAAAAAAAAAAAAACAATAGTACAAATGCTATCACTTAACAATTTGCTTTCCAGACCATTATCTGTTACTTATTAGAAAAAAAAATACTAAAATAAATATGGAATTCTAAATAAATGGACATGAAGAATGAATTACTCAAAACTACTTAGAAATGTATTTTCTAGTTTTATTTATTAACTTTACAATATCCAGTAATAATGTTATTCAATGTTTTTACTTCTTGCACCCCTTGTGATTACTTTTCTCACAAGTGGTGGGTACCAAGGAGAGCAAAGAGGCATGAAATTGAAAACAAAGTTAATTTAATACCTCATTCCTTTTCTGCATCATCCTAGATACTCCCTTTCTCTCTACTCCCTTAGAAGTAATAACTCATATGAACAATCTTTCTGAACAAGTCAGTGTATTTTCTTGGAAAAAAAAATTCATAGACAATTCAATTGATGTTTGATTTCAAGATGCATTATGAGTATTTGAATATGAGATGAAAATAAGCTGAACTGTGAGCCAGAATGCCTGAGTTATATAATCTTGGCTATCCTAATGAGAGATGTATTCATCACCTCACTTCTCTGACACCTAATTTTTATACTAAAAAGTCAGAATATTGAACTAGTAAATGGTCTGTGAAGACCTTTCCAGCTCCAAACTTTTTTGACTCTAATATAATCCAGTGACTAATTGAGTTGAGTGTGTGTGTGTGTGTGTGTGTGTGTGTGTGTGTGTGTGAGTGAATTGACATTTAGTCATTAGGTTAGTCATTAGGTTGATGCCTTAAGAGGGATCCTAGTTTAAGACAACACAGTGCTGAACCATCTCCTTCCTAAACTCCACACTAAGAATGACATCACCTAAGGTTAAATCCTTGGTATAAAGCATTCTTTCCCCTTTTGTGCTCTTCTCAAATGCAAATAGCAAAATCAGGCAGTATATTGTGTCCCTAGAACTCTTTCAGTTGATTAGATCACCCTCCACCGCTGAGGAAAGGCTGGAAAAAAAGAATGGGTGGAGCTGGATAAAGGAAACTAAGAGGGCTGGTATTAGTGAAAGAGTTTATTCCATCTTTTTTCTTTTTTTTTTTTCCCATCTTTTTTTCTACTTTTCCTGAAGTTATCTGTAATGGTAATAAAAATCATCCTGGTTTCTAAATGTACTTTTTACAAATATAAAATAAGTTTTTAAACAATAGTGTAGTTGCATGAAATCAACATTGAATAAAGAGTACAGAAATGGCATCAACTGAAGGTTTTGCCTGCCTACCACCAATCATCTCTGTTTCTACATCTTGAAAAGTTTGTTATTCATGCAGAAATAAAAGCATCACTAACAAGAGACCCTTCCTAGTACATTATAGTATGTGAAGTGCTATGCTCTACGTACTCTCTCATTCAAGCCTCACAACAGTGCTGTGAAGCAGATAGGATAGCTTGCTTGCTTGCTTGCTTTCTCTTTTCTATTTCAAGTAGGCTCCAAGTCACCACGTGGCTTGAACTCCTGACCCTGAGGTTAAGAGTGGTGAGCTCTGCTCTGGACTGAACCAGCCAGGAACACCCCCCCTTCCCCCCGCCCCCCGCCTTTTTTTTTTTAAGTAGAGAAGACAAGAAGGCTTCCAACTGGTACTAGGAAGGAGTAAATTAGTATGTCCAAGGGGGAGAGCCAGAATTTGAATCAAAGTGAGACCATAGCCATTGTCATTTGCCTAAAAGAACAAGAATACCAGGCTAAAGCTACAGAGAGAATACAAAAGATGAGAAGAAAGAGAAGACTGAGTGGAAGGGGCTGCGGAACAGTGGTGACACCCAGCGCTGTAGGGCAAGCTAAGAGAGGAGACAGCAATATGCAGAAGCCATCTATTGGAGGCCACGGCTCTCCATGATGCCAGTCATGGTGACATGTTGACTATGCTGCTTCTGAATTTTTCTACCTGCTTCAGCCCAAGTATGGGAGTATACTATGAAACCACAGGCTTCATGCACGTGATCAGTTCAAACTTAGCAGGAATAGATTACGGGCTACTCGGTGGTATGATTCTCCAGGCAACCCTGAATGAGCCTTCTCTGCAGTCTGTGCAAACTGTCCCTTACATGGATTTCACTTCTTTCCTCCCAACTGTGGGAGGTAGGCAAATCATTATAACTACAGCTTTACATTTTGGTCCCTAAGAAAAATTTAATTCCCCACTAAAGGAGAAAAACATTTTTTAATTGTTTTTCTATGATGAAGATTCTGTAACTATGATGAAGAATTTGATTATGGAGAAAAGTGAGCGGTGTACCAGGAAGTCAAACAGAGGGTTCACAGTGGCAAGACCAGGGAAAGACAAGATAGGTTCTTGGTTCTGTACATGTGTGAATAAAAATTAAGCATTTAGCCAACCATTACTTTTTCTGTTAAAATCCAATATCTTCAAATCTAGGGATTCGACAATGCAGAAGAGAAGGAGGCTTCGTCTATTGTAAAGATCCCCATTTCAGGCACATACGAATATTAGTTGTGTTTATGCAAAAACAGTTTGATGAAAACATGGATCTCAACAAATCTGCAAGTATAAATATGAAAAAAAAATCTTTTACATAACCTCAATTAAATTACAATATTAAGAAGGCTGCAGCAGGAGTCCATTAAAGATTTAGTTACCTTCTGTGGTGAACATTAAGAAGCTATTACTCAAATTCTATTTAAACTGTTAAAGGAATTAAAATGTATAAGAAAGACCATTACATATCACGAGCTAATTTTCTAACGAAAGCTTAGCAGCTGATAGATTGTTTCAGCCTCTCCAAGGTTTTAGTTTTATACTCAATAATTCAGAGGCGAGAGCAGGGTTATGTTGATTCATAATTTGCTCCCGTCCATCTCTCAGCGGAATGATGCTGTGATGGGGAATCAGCTTTTATTTCCCATTCTGTATCTAGAGTTGCACTCTCTAAGTTAAACTCGGCAATTATCAGCAAGAAAGTGACATTGTGTTCTCCTAGGGACCACAGATCATTCACCATTGTGTTTTCTGATTCCCAAGTCTGTATTCTCTGCATTATGCCATCTAGCCTCCTCCTGCTTCAAAACCATTGCCAAGGACAGAGAAGTTAATTTTCTTTTATTAGCTTAGAAATGTGCCCCCTCATTCTGCAGAGAAATGACTTTTTAGGAATGCAGTGTTCTTTCCTTTTAATTTTGTGGAAGAATTGCTTTAAAATTTTTCCAATATCTGCTTTCATCATCTTGAATATTCTTTCTGTTCAGCCTAAGAAAAATGTTCTTTCTCCTTAATATACTTAAATTTAAAAAACAAGACATCAAGGAGCAGCTAGGAGAACAAAAAACATTCAAGAACTGTAAAATAAATGGAGGGAACGTTATTTAGAATGAAAATGTTCCTTGGTTTGCTTCCTTGTTTTCACTCATGAGAATTCACCACACTCACGGTCAGCCAGTAATCAGTTCTTGAACACCACCTATTACTCGATCAGCATCACTCTACTCACAGAAGGGAATCTAATAATATGAATTGTAAGGACTTTAATGTAGGAAAAGTATAGACTTTAAATGTAACTGTTTCAACTACCGAAAGTTTCTTCCTTTGGGGAGCCAAAAGTTTCATTCAATAGATAAAACACGAGAAGCAAATAGTTACATTTCAGTCCTAAGGAAAACAAACTGGATATAATGGGCATCTTACCGCCCAGCAACACTCTCAATGGTTTTAACAAACAGCACCTTGAATTATTCCCCTTCATGAAGCAGCTGTCCCCAGTCTCCGCCATGTGGAGTCAACCTCACCCTGTGGTTAGGGACTGAGTTAACAGCTAAACCTAAATAGTATATTCTGTCATTCTGATGACGTTCATAGTTCTCAAACTGTGCGCCATGGGATATTCTAAAATTTCAAGAGAAACAGTGATCCATGTCTTCTCTTGGACATTACAAACAACACTGGACTGTAAAGCCTTACTTTTCATAGCATTTATGTTTGTGAAATTGGTTCTTCAGCAGTGGTTGTAATAAAAATAATCGGTGCTGAATGAAAAATTGAAGTGGAACAGGAAACAAGGGTGGAGGTGTCCCATCTGATTCCAAGGTTTGAGAAGTTGTGTGGGGCCCATGTATCCCATTAGTAATTGTGATTATTTAAAAATAAAAATAACTTTAACATTATATTTTTGAACAGCTACTACACTGTTAAAACATACTTATTAAGATGTTTGGACCTAATCACCAAGTAAACAGAAGTGTTTTGTGTTTTATTTAGACTGGGGCATAAAAAACCCCACAAAACTATTGACAGGGTGATGTGCGCAGAAAAAGTTTGGGCTCACCTGGACTACAGTGCTGAATTCAGGGTTGGACGCAAAATGCAAGTCTAGCCAATGAGTTCTAGGATGAGGCTGCTATTCAGCTGCTATGGCGAAGAGGAGCCCCCTTTCACTGGCAGTGATTTTGTGATCATAGGGGTGGGTTTGGGGTGTCTGGAATTTATATAGGTCTACAATGCAGACCTTGAAGATGAAGCCAAATGCAATGGACCAAGAAGGGGGAAGAAAGAAATTGGGGTCTTTGTGACAACTGAACGACTAATACAAGACACATCTGAATCCAGTCCTGTCTCTGGACTTTTAAACTATATGAGCCAAGCAATTCCCTTTATTGTCTTAGCCATTTTGAGAACCAGTTTATCTGTAACTAAAATAAAATGTTACACTGAAAGATAAAACACTGTAAAATCCTGTTTTTTTTTTTAAATATCAAATTTACATATAGAGGGATCACTCTTTACAGTACTTTGATAAGAGACAAACAGGGATAGCCTTGAACGCTCATTCCCTTCCTTCATTTGGCAACCTAGCAGGGAGCTAGTTCCCTGAATTGAGCAAGCCTGTGACAAGGCCATTGGTGATGTCCATATTCTTGACACACGAGGGTAATTTTAGGACCCTTGTATGCATTCCCTACTGTGGTTTCTGGATTCACAGATCATTTGAAATAGCTCCTTACTTAGAAAAACGAAGTTACTTAGCAGCTCTTAGGCTGCCTATACATTTTTTGCCTGTGAAGGGATGAGGTTCACAGTTTCTCTGAAATGCTTCTATTTGCAAGCTCTTCTTCCTGCAGGCCAAGGCAAGTCCCCCACCCACCCACCCACCACCACCACACACGCGCGCGCGCACACACACACACACACACACATATACACATGTATACCTATACAGACACACATATCTTCACTTCATAAATATTTTTATGACTTCCAGGAAGAGCTTAAATAAATTTTAAAAAATATAATTAAAAAAATAAAATTTTAAAAATAGTTTCTTAGATGAAAGAGCAGACAAATAGAGGAATATTAAGGAATAACTGTAAAATGTGTTATTGCTTATTAATGCAATAGCATTAAGAGGGTTTAGGTAAATATTGACTGGAACAGTTATGGAAGACTTACTGTTAGAAGTGCTTTACAAACATGAACTGAATACTTATCTCCCATCATAAGGTGGCTATTGCAAGAGTGGCCCATTGTGTGATGTAGGTCATCACAGTCAGAGCACACAGTAACTTGTTAATTAATAGCTTAATAGCAGTCCACATTATAACAATGATTATAACCTGTTTCTATTGATGAGAAAGTTAATCCCTGAAATGAAATACTCAGTCTTTTGGAAGAAAATTAAGTGGGATGTTGGCGAACAGCTGAGAGTAAAGTTCCCAGGATTTAAGGTAAAACTTCTATCTTGAGTGCTGTTATCAATGAGTTTATTTTTTATCGTCTCAGCAGAGCTATCATATTACGCAACTTGATAGGGAACCATTCACATGGAATACAGTGAGTGAGGTGGTCTTGTTGATTGGCTTCCTGCTCAGATTTCCCTCAAGTATGCTGTCTTCTTTAGTGATACTTCAAAGATGAGTCCTTGTTTCTAAAGTGATACTTTTTAGAATGTCGTTTAATAATTAAGTAACAATACAATCCTAGGAAAAAAGGACTTTAGAAGGTAGAACATCCTCAGAATATTAACTAGGTACACCTCACTTGGTTCTATTACTACAAAGAATTCTGGTTATCAATATTTGCTTTGTATATAAATTTGAACCAGATAACAAGGTCATCAGAAGAGAAAACTATATTTTCTAAAGCTCAGCAAAGTATTGAGACAAATGGCCCCTAAATAATTATCATCTAAGAAACCAGGATTGAAAGACGATCATGTGGATAAAGGGTATATTTGTCCCACAAATGATGTTATGACTTAAGCCAAAGGGATGATGTGCATAGAAACACATTTGGGGCAGAATTCACCAATTAGTGCTTCTAGCAATGTGACAGGCTGTCTAGCAAAGAAGTGAGAGCCCCTTCATTCTGTGCTCAAGCCAGGACTAGATCATTATCTGTGAAAGATGTTTTATGATAGGTATACTAAATTAGGAGGAAGGTTGAGAAAAAAGATGGCCATTGAGATTCTTGATTCTCCAGTGATTCTATGGTATTCCAATTTCCAAGAGACTGCTGCCAGTAATGAATTGTAGCATCCTGGCACATGGTTAGCTCTAAGTCATTGATGAGCCTCACTGCACAGATCCTTTTGTTTGGATGTTAACGAAGATGGCACTATCTCCTCATGAGATCTCTGTATATTGAACCTTCATATAGTTGAGCATTACTCAAGTATTTATTGACTTCTTACACAGTAGAAGTTAAAAGTGTATGCAGTGCCTATACTGCTGCCTAGTAAATAATAAACACTCATTTAATAGTTTTTCAGTGAAAGAATGTGTGAAATTAAAACTATTGTCTGCTATACTTCAACTTGCTAGTCATAAGACATTGAGAAAATTATGGAATATCTTTGATCCAGCCTCGGGTTTCTCAGTTTCTTTAAAATTAGGTTTTCAAAATAGAACCTCACCCCTTTTTCTTCCCCAAATGGCCAGCATAATGTTGGCTGTCATTAGTAAGTTATTCAGTATGGACATGGAGATAAAGGGGCATGTATGAGAGCTCCTACTGGGGAAGAAAACACAGGAATACACAAGTGAATTACCATGGATCTAAATCTCTTTTCTTTTTAATGTGTGTGGTTGGGCAGGGAAGTAGATAAATAAACTTAGTGACTTAAAAAGAATTATGGAAAATCTGCGTGTGTCCTTTTTGTAGATTGGTAAATCATATAGTGTAAATTGATAAGACTAATTTTGTGTTCCCAACTTTCAAACTTACTGATTTTGACTTATCCTATGAAAATACTCCTTAAAGTAAAATGGTGGATCTCGAGGTTGGCTATATGTTGGAATCACCTATGGAAACTACTATGCCTGAGATCCAACCCCAGAAATTCCACTTTAATTGACCTGGGGTTCCAGAGATTTAAGAATACCCCCCCCCCAACCCATGGCAGATAATTTTAGCATGCAGCCATTGCTGAGAACCATGTGGGCAGGAATAGCACTTTTTTAAATCACCTGCTCTATTTAGGGTATTGATTGCCTGTTGGACTAAATGCTGATAGAGTACAATGAGACGGAATTCTACAGGACTGTGGTTCTCAAAGCGTGGTCCTTGGACCAGTTGCATCTATTGGGCACTTGTTAGAAATACACTTTTTTTTTTAAATCAACCCCACATTTTCTGAAATCTAAATCTAGGATTAGGGCCCAAAAACTATGTTTTGTTCAGGTGATTTTAATGCATTCTCACTTAAAAATCACTGCCATAAGAAATATAAAATTTAAAGAATCCCTGCAAAGCCTCTTGTCACCAGCCACATTTAATTAACATTCTCAGGTTAGCAGAATTGGCAGTGTTAAAAAAAAAAAAAAGTAAAATTTTAAAGTGAAAGAAAATCAGGAGGAGGTCATAAAGAAGCTTCCCTCCTAATTAAGGTAAAGAACAATCTTGTAAGGAGCATTAAATCATATTTCAAGTTGAATAAATGATGGCTCCATTTTGACAAAATAGAGATTTTTCTAACTTAAAATGTGAAGGTATTAAACCTGAGGCGGGATGAAATGACTAAGTGCCTTTGGTGACCTAGAACTAGGTATAATCAAGCAAAACAGGGCAAAAGAAGTACATTACATGAATATAAGAAATAAGATTCTACAGTAAGGACTTTTTGATTTGTCTCAAGATGTTTAAATCCAAAGGATAATGACCCTTTTAAATATATGTATCAATTTATTATTCATCTGAGCTAAGTAATACTGTGGGCGAATATTTAGAATAAAGGGTTGCAGATATTTTCTAAAGATTACAAAATTACATTCATAAATTATCAAAGAGAATGACCCCAGAAGACGATGTCTTCAACATCATTCTTTTACTGGCACAAAATAAATATTGAAATAATTGTCCTCTTGATAGCACTAAGGCCAATTCTGAAGGGTATATAACCTTAGAACATGGAGAAGAAGCATGCCATTCTCAATTTGAATAATGGGTTGTACATGCTTGATTTGGGATAAAATAGAGATTCGAGAGCAAGGGGAAGGTAGTTTAATGGAGAATTTAGGGGCTGGAAGGGACAAGAATATAATCTTTTCTTCAGAGTTTTGCCCAGTGTTGACTCTGCCCACAGATTACTTGCCTATGAACGGGTGTATTTTTGTTTTACAAATATTAGCCAATATTCTGGGTGTCCTAATCTAGATGTACATTTGTTCATTTTAAACATTAAATATTTTTCTGAGCAAGGACTGATAAGACACGCACATTATTTTAAGGTGTACATTGCTAACTTAAATGTTTTAAGACGGTGGAGATGGAAAGAAATAACCCATGAGCTTCTCATGGCAACTGTTTCAAAACCATAATCTCTTCTTAGGATTTTAATGTCTTATTTCTATTTTAAAAACCAGATACAGCAAAATACTGTTCTAGATTATTTTGCTGCTTATTATCCTGCAAAAGGATCTAGGAATATGTTCTTAAATGAATAAGTGAGTGATATCTAGAATGTATTACAAATTTGGGGAAGATCTCCTATGCTAAATTTCATGGTAATAGACATACATCTTCATCTGCCCATTTTTTAGAAATATCACCATATACCATGTGAAAGTCACAGGGAAAGCTTTTGTCAAAGAATTCAACCTTTGTGGGCTGGTAACAACAATAAGAGATATACTTGGGTCTAAGTTGCACAGGGGCTTCAACAGCTCTAGACTGAGAAGCACAGTAGACTGAGACCCAGAAGACCATGGTCTAGGGAGACATAGGGGTGGCACCTATCACAATCCTCAAAATTTATGATGGATTAAGATTAGCATTATTATGCTGAGGTCCTACAGGGGTCTTCAGGAAAAATTAGATTACAATGCTCGTGGTTCTGGTTCAGTTAGTTCAGTTAGTAACTGGCCTATAAGCAGCTCTGGATATGAAGTACTGAGTCAGTCCTCTTGGGAATGAGAGCTCAGAAGAATGAGTCACAAAGTCTGGACTGTAGTCAATCAGATTGAAGTTCATCGGGATACTCAGGTATAGAATAGCTGGCAGTCTACCTAGTAAACGAAGAAGGTGTTTTGGGCTTTACACTAGGCAAAAATTTTCATAGATCAGCAAAGACCATGGCACATAGGTCATATGGTGGGCTGGGTCTAAAGCAACCCTCATCTGCCAATGCATATGGAGCCTCCTAAAAATCACCTGTCTTAGTAAGGTTTAGTGGGGGACTGGGCAGTGTTGAACCTGTAGGCTGAAATTCCTGGAATTTCTAGCTGGACAGGAATGAGGAAAGTAGTATAGACTTAGGCTTGGTGAAAAAAGGATCATGGTTCTTTACAGGGCATAGAGGGAATGGCAGATTAAGTGATATGGTTCTAATAGCATAGAACTTCTGGGGCACCTGGGTGGCGCAGTCGTTAAGCGTCTGCCTTTGGCTCAGGGTGTGATCCTCGTGTTCCAGGATCGAGTCCCACATCGGGCTCCTCCGCTGGGAGCCTGCTTCTTCCTCTCCCACTCCCCCTGCTTGTGTTCCCTCTCTCGCTGGCTGTCTCTGTCAAATACATAAAATCTTTAAAAAAAAAAAAAAAAAAAAAAAAGACCGGTAATTTCAATATGAGTGAGTCTCTTTGAAGT
Organism: Ursus americanus; assembly: GCF_024610735.1. Taxonomy (NCBI): domain Eukaryota; kingdom Metazoa; phylum Chordata; class Mammalia; order Carnivora; family Ursidae; genus Ursus; species Ursus americanus. Next base: position 29,422,296 of record NC_142145.1, read on the forward strand.
ATCTAACTAACTAAAGAAAGGGCTCTTAGTTTCTTTCCTGTGTTTCTCTCATTCTGAGTCAGGGCCCAGACTTCTGCTAATTTCTGTGAAAGAACGGTAGTTTCCATTCAGTGTAGCGGGCACAGAGTGTGCAGTGGAAATGCCAATTGCTCTATTAATGATAACAGTAGAAAGGATTGAATGATTAAATGACTATTGTACACAGAGGTTTCATGGGGATTTGTAATTTATAAAACTTTTTTTTTCAATTATTCAGGGGCATAACGTGGAAAAAGATGAAATTGAAAAGCAAATTGAAAATCTCATTAGTGATGTGGGTATCTCAAGAGCTGATACCAGGTCCTACTTCTGTGATGGTTTAGGCTTTTCAAGTAAAAGACAGGCATGATAAGCAGCAGGCAGGCATGAGTGATGGATAAAAAAGTGTTATTTAGTGTGTTCTGGTTCAGGAAGTTATTGAAAGGGTTGATTGATTCGGTTTAATAGTATTACCTTTCTATAGTTTTTCTCCATTTCTTTAAATAGTCTTTTTATTCAATTTATGGATAGAGTTGCTAGTTCCCCAAATCAATGTCTTATGATATTTCATTATTTGTTCATTTTCTATGAAACTAATACCTAATTGGTTTTTTCAGTCTCCCAATTCATAGATATCAATCATTTCTGCTTTTCTCTAATTTAGAGTTATTCTTGAAATACACACCTTTTTGTGGTTATTTGAAAATAGATAGCATGACCTGAGATTAGCAGTGAGGTATTTTGCAGACCTATTCCAAGCTTATGCACTGGGAGGATAACTCAGTAATCAGTAGTGGAAACAAGGCTGGAGAAATGGGGAAGATTCCATGAATGTCATAGGAGTTAATATAGAAGAATAATTGTGAAGTCCGTTTCCTAGAATTCCTAAGGGAGCATGTTTGGCTTTCAACTCTAACTTGAAAAGTATTTGCTTTACTATTTTATAAGAGGTCCAGATAAATTCCTTGTTGCTTCATCCAGAGAATTTTTTTCTAGTTGAACTACAGAAACTAGGAAAAGCATAGAAGCATAGAGGGAAAATTCTCTTCTCATTTTTAAAAACAAAAGGAAAATCAAGAATGGTTAAATATTGGCATATTTAATGGGAAAATAATGGTAAACCATGACAGTTTCAATTAAGACTCCTTTGATTTTTTTCAAGCTTCACTGAAGGAAGATTTTAATTCCTCCTACACTTGTGCTATGGCCAACCTTGGATTGATGTGTCATACACTCTTGTATTTCACTGAATCCACAACAGCCTGAATCGATGCCCCAAGGACCCACAGTGTGTTTAAATTAGTGATTCACAAACTTCGTCTAACCCAGAAAGCATTTTTGTTTTTAAAAGCAGACTGAGTTACCTAACTCACCAGTCTGATTCAGTATATCTGGGATAGGACCTAAGATTTTGCATTTTAAAACAAGTACTCTTGAGGATTATGAAGGAGTATGCATGGATGGAAATCTTTCTGGCCATTACTGAGTCGAAACATGTATTCTTCAAAGTGGCCTTTTGACCAATTAGAAGTCCAAAATATTTAAACACATGCACACACTCTTGAATGCCAAAAGGCAACAAGAGGAAATTTTTTTTTTTTTTAATTTTTGAAAAAGATTTTTTTTAATTTGTTTGACAGAGAGAATATGTGCAAGCTGGGGGAGCAGCAGGCAGAGAGAAAGAGAAAGAGAGAGAGAGAGAGAAGCAGGCTCCCTGCTCTGTGGGGAGAGCAGGCTCCAGAGCAGGGAGCCTGATGTGGGCCTCTATCCCAGGACCCTGAGATCTGACCTGAGCTGAAGGCAGACGCTCAACCCACTGAGCCACACAGGCACCTCAAGGAAATTTTACTGAAGTATAGTTCTGTGAAAATTCTCATCTATAATGGAGTTTATTTCATTGGCATGTCAACATAGTAAATTCTATGAGTATGATCAATGATCTACAAGTATTAGTCTACAATTACCCGGACTGAGGCTTTTGTTCAAATCATTGCATGAAAGTAGTTGATCTTTTTGATATCTCTCTCCCCCAAAACAGAAGTAACAGAATAAAACAAGAAACATGCAAATCCAAAATTGATATCTTTTTGGGGATTTACAGATTCTAAGTATTAATAGATGTATATATTATGTACCTTATATATGTATGTATTAGTATGTATTTTATGTTCTCCAGCATTATGCCCAACCTAATCATAGATGTTGATGAAAATATAAAGAATTAAGACATGTGTCCTTTGTTCTGAGAAGTTTCATAGTCTTACTAGGTGGATTACATATGCCAGCAATAGAGTTAAGTTGAGGTGAAAAGCAAGACCTTGTCAGGAGGCTGGGTCACTGTAGGTGTGCGTTCAGACAGGTTGAATTTAGGTCGTAGAGCACAATGTATGATATGTAACCTAGATTAAGGACATTGGCAAAAACTGTGTAGAGATCCTGTGAGAATTAGAATTAGGTTAGGTTTTGATGAACTCAAAAAAAATATGGAATCTACATGACATTCACAAGTTATACTTTGGAAAACGTGGCCTCAAGTTGATTCCTAATCTTTGATTAATGCAATTCTATTAAGCACTATGGTAAAATGTTTGGCTTCATAAATTAGACCATCTCTCTGCCTCTCTGAATCACATTACAGACATATGAAATGGCAGTATTTTTTAAAAAGAAAAACAGTAAAAACAACATGCCTGACCTTCTCCCCCATCCCCCCATAAAGTTTAAAAATCCAACTTCCAGAGTGTAGGGTAGGATTAAGATGTGGTAGCAGGAATACAGAGAAAGCTAGAACTTCTAGAAATCAAAATTATAGTATGCTTTGAGATGACAGGATCAAAAGCCAGCTATCACTGAGAGAGAATTTTCTAATCTCCTTTAGGCCCTGTTTAGCATCTAGCGAAGAGGATAAATTGACAGAAATAGAAGACAGATTATTGACACACTTTTAGAAACTATTGAGGAACACTTTTCTGCAGGATCTCTGAACAAAATGAATGACCCAAACCAACATAAGAAAAATGTCAAATTATTAATAAGGGTGGAACAGCATTGTCAGACAAACAGAACTCTTTGTATTTCTGAGCCCTACTTTGTTCTCCTTCCTGTGAATGTTCCACCGAGAGCTAATGTGCCTGCTATTGGTCATACTGTGTCAGAGTACCTGGTGGTGTCACCACAGAGACGTGGGTTGGAGAGTCTGAAATAAGTACCTAATTAAACACATGGCAGAGACATAGAGGCATGAGAGACAAGAGGAAGTTGAAGCAGCTGGCAGGCCCTGTCAGAGTACCAAAAATAGATTCAGATATCCAAATCATAGTCTCTTACTGGTAGAATCCAGAGGTTGAACAGGGTCAGATACATCTCAGAGGATGACACCCAGGAAAGGAATGATAAATCTTGCCTAGACACTAGGTTGCTCAAATACTTTCTCCATACTCACATGCCATTTGAGAGTGTCTGGCAGCAGAGGAGACGAATGTGGAATATTGAGTAAATCATCCAATGTAAATCAAAATGGAGCATTTGAATTATTGAGTCCTAACAGACTTAAAAGCAGATGGCCCCAAATACAGCTGTCTTATTTCCTCACTATGCATAGGTATAAGTCTTATAAGAAAGATCAGATCAGTTAGAGACAAGATATGTTACTTTATCTTTGTACATTTGGGTACAATATGAATAGACTTGTGACCCAGACACACACATACACATACCCTTCGTAAAGATGAAGATTAATTCTCAGAGGTAGGTAATAAGGAAGAAAAATCATTCCCTTACATGAAGTATAACCCTCAGAGACCCTTGCCATCCTGGGAGTATATGAACATGGCTGGACAGAGTGATGTCATTTTTCTCTTTGGTTCATCTCTTTCAGCCTCTGCCTAAAGCCTTGCCCCCGAAATTAAAAAAAAAAAAAAAAAAAGCATAACCAGCAGGTTTATTACAAAGGCCTCAACAGCCTACTGAGGGCTACTCAGGGACTGGCAGAAATGTTTCTGTATCTCAGCCTAGGGAGTACTCCTCCAAGGAAGGGTATTCCCACTCTATTATTTCCTTCCTCTCCCCAACTAGAGATTAAAAATAATAATAATTTTTGTTCAAGTTATAATGTAACAGAAGAGCCCTTATGAAATGGCGAAGGGCCTCCAAAAATCTTCACCATAAACCTAATGAGAACATTTTCAAAAAATGTCAAAATCAACTTTTTCACACCTCTGAACAATAACCATATGCTTGTAGCAGTCAATGAGTATTTATTAAATAAACATGTCTGACTCTCCCAAGCTTTGCAGTATTTTAACATGCCCCATTCGCTGCCTCTTTCTCTCCCCAGCTCTAATGTCTATACTTCTGAAAGCTCTCAAGTTCCAGAGCAGCATGTGTGTTCATACAGGAGCAGAGTGATGCCCTCTCTCCATAACTGTGTCATATTTTATTGCCTACATACCAAAGGAAGTTCTACCTGAGCCCAAAATAGTAGTCTTTAATGAATGTTATTCCATCAGCTTTTACTCTTATCTTTCTATCCATAGGCTTTTGCTCAGATACTATGCAATTCTCTCCATAAAGCTGTCTTTAGCCTACAACCTACTCCTTACCAATGCATTCTATGTGCCCCAGTTGCAAAAGTAAGGACCCCATTTAGATCAGTGGATGCACGACCACTTCATTGCACAATTCTAATATTGTGCATTATGGAGGCCTTTTCCAAGTATTGGCTGTGATGTGCATGGGGTGTCATTGTATAAATACACCAGCAAGGCTGAGCTCTTTGATCTAAAATGTCTTGTTCTATAATGTGTATCTTTTTCTCTAGTAATTCATTTCTATTTTATTATTTTGTATGTATAATTATAACTTTATGTGCTAAGGAGCAGACTAGGTCAGAAAAAACAAACCCTAGAATAAAAAATAACACTAGTGTATTTCATAAGAATTCAGTGCCGTTGTACACATGTGTAGTTCGATGTAAAAATTAGCTGAAAAGAGTCTCTTGGACAAAGCGGTTAGACAAGAGTTATAGAGTTTGAAAGGGTCTCTGAGTACTCTAGGCCAGGTTCTCAACTGCGAAACTATTGACATTTTGGGAAGGATAATGCTTTGTTGCATTGTAGGATGCTTAGCATTCCCAGCCTCTTCTGAATAGGTGCCAATAGCTTCCCCACCCAGGTAATGACAATCAACAACGTTTCTTTTAGGGGAGAGAGCAATAATTCTTCTCCCCCACCAAGCAAGCATCACTTTTTAGTCTAACCCTTTTATGTTTAGAAGGGAAATTGAAGCTTAGTGATTTCAAATGAGTTGATTTTGGTGACATACAAGTAAAAGCAAAATCCTGTTAGAGGACTTTTGTGACTTCTTGTCCAGTGTTCCTCTTGATATCACCCTCAATAAAGATATGAAGACATACTAGATCTTAAAACACTGAAATTTTACTAATTTTATGATTCAACTGAACTAGTGACAGGTATATAGTTCAATATTTATCAAACGTTTGCCTATCTTCCTCTTTCTATTGCCTTTGATATAATGTCTGAAACAAGGTAGTCCTACAGACAATAGAAAGAACCAGGTTGTGTGTTCTTCTAGGTTAAACTCTATAATACTGTCCGCAATGCTGACTAGACTTTCTGAACTTTTTTTAAATGGAAGAGAGGTAAGATTTATAAAAGATATATTGCTAAGTAATCTAAGGAAAACCATGAGATTATAGCTGAATGGTGACTTTTAAAAGGTGTAATTCTGTGGCATTTCCCCCTTTCTACTTATATGTCGGGTCAAGTGAATAGATGAATTTATTCCATTTTCTGTTCTCATTACAGGTTTTGTCAGGAAAAGTGAGTTATCACAGAATTTTATTGTGTGATACATTTGGTGAATTATAGCAGTGAGCAGAAGATGGTTAACCTCTCTTATAATTGTATATCTTGAGTGACTATTCTGCCCTTTACAAGTGCTTCTGGAATAAAAATTTACCTTTTAATCTCTATATAAATTTCAAATGGTAATGCTTAAATGAAACTCTTAAAAGGGTTAAGAGTATTTCCTTGATGAAGAAAAGTTTTTACTGATAAGCTGATTTCAAACAAAAGCAAGTTCGCAACAGGCTTTGTTATGTGAAGAATGTAAAAAATATTTCAAATCTCCTAAAATAACATTCGTGAAAGACATGTCTTAGCTGTGCAAAACGTTGTGCTGGTTTCCAGAAATGAGAATGCTTATAATGTGTAATTCACCTGACTGATTTCCTTCTTGCCCTAAAGGTTTGTTTACTGTTGACTCTCTCAGAGGATCACCATAAAAACTTGTAAAAAACTTAAATTTATTTTATTAACATCAAATGCAATAAGAGAGAGCACCACCTTTAGAGGCTCTTAGCTGTGTCTCAGAGTGGGGAGATCAGAGGAGGTTATGATTTTTGATTTAGGATGTGTAATTTTTAAGCGGGTCTTGCAAAGAGAGTATATGGTTGAGATAGTTTAGAATTTGTGAGATACTGGCTTTGACTTGGTGGATACAGTAAGGTCTTAATGTGAATTTGATAAGCAAGTTGTAAGCCTTCATACAAAGCTATTTTAGTTGGGTCATAATCTTACCTTCTAGAAGTATTTCCTGGATCAAATAATTTAGTTTTTTCGGCTCATTCTCAGTATTGTTGACTGTATGCCTGGTCCCTTTATTGTTTAACACATAGACAGGAAAATATGCCTGATTCCAATAAGACAGGGAAGGAAAATTATGTCCATTTCTGTTCCAAAGGTCAATTTAAATTCACAGTTACTATTAAGATCCTAAAAGAAATGTAGAGACTAATATTAAAAACAGAGCATCCTGGGTAAGACAGAAGGTCCAAAATAACCCCACATAAGAATTCTCTAACCCTGTGTTTATTGGGAACATAGGGTGGAATTTTTTTTCTCAGATCTTTTACTTGCCAGTTCATTATTATATGCTCACTGTATTAAAGATCCTAGGCAAGGAGCTGTAGAGATATAATATGAACAATACATTGGCCCCTGCCAATCAAGCAAAAGTTATATTATCTTTCTCTGACTTATTGGTTGGGGAATTGGGATCCTTATTAACCAAGAAAGCAATAAAGGTATATATAGTGTAATCACTTTGGGCAAAGTTCTGGGCTATAGAATATGGAAACCAAAGAAGTGTAAGATGTGGCTCTTACCTTCAAGGAGTTCACAACCTAATTGTAGAGACAGCAAATTTGTAAAGAATAATTTTTTTAAGTTAAAAATTGCTAAATTGTATGATACAGTTAAAGGATCAATGTAATAAGCTATGCCAGTCATGTGAAATAAGAAGAGAAGGTAGAGAAGGATATTTCTATGAAGTTCAAAGGAACTTCCAAGTGGAAGATAAGGTTTTTGCATGGATCAAGTTTAATCCTTTGATCAGTGTATGAACCCAGAATTTCTCTGTAAGCATTTATTTCAACCTGTTTTTAAACACAGAGGTGAGAGATTTAGGAAGAAATATTTGCATTTTTTGCAGAACCAAAACTAGTTTGAAAACCAATGTAATTAGTTAAAACTATTGTGCATGTATACAGGGCTTCAACAGCTTCTGTAAGAGCTACAGATCTATAAGAAAGGGACCTCAGATTTTCAGAAATTCTACAGAATCAGAATTAAAATAATAATAGTTTAAGGTCTGAGGAGAGGAGCCTAAAATACAGTCATAGGTGAAGAAAATGGGCAGTCTGTTCAAGTGTAAGATTCTCTGTTTCCTTCATATTTTATGCTTTTAACATGTAAATGTTAAAAAATAAGTGCTCATGATGAAGTAATAGGAATTCAGAGAACAGAGACTTTATCCATTTATTCTAAATGATGTATTTAGTTGCTATGCTTAGACATAGCCTGAGTTTGTGCCTGTGATTCATTTGGGTTCTGACTTGTGCATGATCAAGGTTTATGAAAATATAAGAGCTTGTCACATGCAGCAAAGCAGTCTCCATTGTGACAATCCTACAGCAAGTCATTAAGTAGCCCAAATGTCCTAGCAGATAGAACTATTTTTTTAATCACTTTATCAATAGTAAAGGCAAAAGGAGCTAACTTTAAGCACACATACAAGAAAGGTATCATAGATTCATCTCAAGTTATTACAGAATCCTTAAAAGAACATTTCAAAAGAGAGTTAAATTGAATCCACTTAATTTTACAGAGACATTTAATTATAAGCTGTATAGGCAGAAGCAATATAGTTGTAGAGGACATGTGATCACAAAAGAGGGTGAATCTTTGAAAAGGAGAATGTTTGGAAATGGACCTCATTGTCATTTACCTTTGACTCCGTATTGCTCAACAACATCTCTGAACAGCAAACACATGGTGCGAGTGAGTGAGGAAGGAGCTCCTGTCTGAAAACTGTGTGATAAAGGCCACGTTACTTCAGACTCAGCTCAGCTGTTCAGCGCCTTATTGGTATTTGCTCATGTCCCCTAATTCACTAGGGTTTTTATCTGTGATCCTTTGTACTCTAAATTCATTATAGCCTTTTTTTTTTACAACCTTCAATTTCTATCAAAACTGACCTTTCCTAAGTTTTAGAACCATATTCATGGATTTTAAAGCAACACCTAGGAGCCTGATTAACTAATTCATCTAGATGTTTTTAAACTTTAAATGAGAGTGAGCTGTATCATAATCTGCCACTTTATTCTCTTAAGGTACACTTTGTATGTGAATCAATGTCTTGAGAAATTAATGACTTAATTTAGAGGTTACAAATCCATGGTGGAGAATTGAGAGTGATAGTGTGCAGAGGTTAGCACTGCTGCGTCCTTGTGCTGGACTTCTAACTGGAGTCAGATGCAAGCCTAGAGTCTGCCAACAGGCAGAGATCAGGGGTGACTTTGCATGCATACACAGAATCTCCTGTATCCTGCAGTCCATCTCAGCTCTACAGCCCCTCGTTGAGCACACTTTACCCATAAGTGTTAGTTTCCTGCTATGAGACCCTTACCTGTCTTTCAAGAGGACAGAGGTAGAAAGGAAGAAAATGTTATAAACAACTGCCTTTCAACTGTTCCACCAGTGTCTCTGGTTCTAAACGTAAGACGTGTTAGGAGCTATTGAGCACAATTCTGAAGAATCTCTCACTTTCTGTTTCTGTTTTGTTACCGTGTTGTTGCTGTTGTTTTATAGTTCCAAAACACATGACTTCCCAATGTCCTATTCTGTAATACTAAGACTCTAAGACAATTTACAGGCAAAATTAGGATTTTTACATCGGCTTCTAGCTTACTGTCAAGATTAAAGAAGATCCTATATTAGAAAGTAAATTATAAAGTATCCAGTGGTTTTGCGGAGGCAGGAAAGAGAATGACCTCCTCAAATGGTCCGGGACAGCTGAGTCATAGCAGTCTTATTTTTGCTGGATTTTTGGCATTATCTGAGAAAATAGTGGAATCGAACAAAATTAGGCAAAGTTGTTCTTGGTTTTTTTGTTTGTTTTGTTTTTTGTTTTTGGTCGTTGACATTACCACTTAGTTTGTGAATTCATGAATTCATTTATTTTCTTCATTTCCTTACTCATGACTACCTCTTATATGTACACGACTGTGGGAGGCAATGTGGAGGATATAAAAGACTATAACCTCTGGCTCCTGACTTGTGATAATTAGAGAGTAGTTGGAGAAACGATGCATATAACAGTGACAGGACATGGTAGTAGAGAGAATGCCTAATGAGCTGTCAAGATGGTAATTTCAGAAGTGGATGAGATCATTGGGTCTGGGAGCAGGGAGTTAAGGAAGCATCCTGGACAAAGTGGGACTTGCAACCAGGAAGAAGGAGTAGGTAGGCACCTGAAACTCTCTGTCAAAGAGACAACTTTAATTGATCTCCTATGAAGGCCAGGAACATCAAAAGGTAAATTTGAGTCTTCTACACCTGGCTTCTATGGACATTTTTTCTTTCCATTCATCCATTTTCAATTATCTGTCCCAGCCTTTGAAATCATTCCATCTTCTAGGAATATCTATGCCAGTGATTCTGCTTGACATGTGTAAAGGCTATTAACACATTCATCATCAAATGAGGTCTGCCACCAGATTTATGTCCAGACCATCCTTACTCTTTACAATACAATCCATTAACTGTGCATAAACATGTTCAAGCAATTTAGATAATGTGGGTAATGGTGAAACTGAGTGATAGCCATGCCCCAGGGTAAAATGATTCAAAACTGGTGGCATTTTAAATTTCCTGGCCAGATGTTAACTGATTGTTTTGATAGCAAATTAAACAGAGAGATGTAAAAGGGGGAGCACTCCAAAGAGTTATCATTGACAGATCTCTTTCTTCCTTAGATGTCCCCGTGTGGCCCCAAAATGGATTTATTCACATTTTATTCACCTTGTTACTTTATTCTGACACACACACACATACACACACACACACACACACACACACGGTGTTTTGCTTAAATACAAATTTTGCTCCCTAGAATATTTTAGAACTGGGAGGGAAGTGTACTTTGGGCCTTGGTTTTAGAATACTTAGCATGAAAATTATGTATTATTATATTTCAAAGGAAACTTAGAATTTATTTCATACAGTCCTAATTGATGAGAAAACTGAGGTCCAAGAGGGTTAAATGGCTTACCCCAGGTTAGATCATTGTTGGCTGTTGAGCTAAGAACCTGCTATATTTCCTGCCTCTTGAGAATTTCCCAGCTCATCATGCTAGGTTGGTTAGAGATAGATAACTCATAGACATTATCCTGTTAGGTTTATATGGGGTGATTCCCTGATGATATACTCCCATGATTCCCTATATGATTTACAGAGTTTGTGTTGAAGAGGGTTTTTCTTGTTTTTCTTCTTGACAAAGCCCACTCTCAAAAATAATTTTGGTGCTTCAGTAGTACTAATACCAATATTAATAATTGTATTGGGTGCTTACCACATGCCACACACATGATGAACACTTAATATACATCATCTCAGTTAATCCCCACAGTTAGCCTGAGAAATATTGTGCATCTGCTCTTACCCATGGGAGACCTGAGGTTCAAATGAGTGATAACTTGCCTAAGGTCCTAAGGCTGGTAAGGGGTGGGAGGGGGTATAGGATTTGAATTCGGGTAGTCTGACTAAAATATGTTTAGATGCACTGGGAAACACAGACACTAAATCAAGAGTCATCCCTGTGGTTTCCCATAATTTGGTTTCATAATTACAAAAGGATAGGAGACCTGGAAATAGTGATCTACATACTTACAGAATTATCTTAGAAAAATGACAATAATCAGCGATTTTATTTTTCTTGAAATTAGGTCAACAATTGCAAGCACCAAAATAGTTGTTTCAATCAAGTTTTTCCAATTACTAGTTCCTAAATTGGAGCGCTCTAATGATCCCTTCGGAACTATACTTTGAAACTATTTATTCCTATTTAACAAAACTTTATAAATTGCTTCTGCGAACAATAAGCAGTCCAGCCTAATAGATAAAAGCACTGTGGCCCCATAGCCTGTTTGAATTTTGGCTCAGCCACTTTCTGTCTTTATGACCTGGACTAGCTCTTTACTATGTATGTCATCCATTTTCTCATCTGTTAAAAAAATAGAAGAATAATTCCTACCTCACAAGACTGTTATAAGGAATAAATACATAAACAAATATGCAGAAACTTGCCAAATGATAAGTACTGTATAAATGTTAGCTATCTTATTATTCTATGCTAAGTGCCAGGTTCTAATTGTTGCAACTTAGACCTGTGATATGTGATGAGATACACACTTGTTTAACTTAAATTGAAAAGACCTCTCAGGCTTCACATTCCTGGAAAGGTTATGCTACTGTAACTCTTTTAAAACCTTAGGACTTGTCATAGGTTGGATTTTGTGGGAAACAGACTCTCAGATGAAACTTTAGGATGTATGATATTTATTAAGGAGTACTGGGATCCCACGCCTGAGAAAGGGAAGAGAAAAAGGAGAAGGGAACAGAGGGAGAATTCGTGTTGCAATAAATTCCGAAGGACAGTCTCAGCCAAATCCATTTGAGAGAGTTTGAATTGCCTTCTTGGATTGTCCTCAATTGTGTCAAGATGGCCAGACCTTTATATTTCAACATGGGTTCAGACTTTGTATCACCCTGGAATCACACTGGAATGGCACTTGGGCTGGGCGGTTTGGAGAAAGCCAATTCCCAAAGGAGCTAATAAAGAAGACTGTCCAGTGACCACCATGCTCCTGGAAGCTAGGCAATAAGGTCTTTATTGTAGGGGGACTTAAATGGAACATCACGGTGTCTATGATAAAACTTTGTAAATTCATGAAAAAATAGGTTTATAAATTTGACAGCCAGCCTGATAACATGTTTAGTTATCTCTCTTACTGAGGTTCTGCTGACTGACTGCCCGGGACATGCATCACTCTGTTAAATGCTAATGCTCATTTCCTTTGTTTTTATAAAATGTTTGTATATATGCATATATACATACGTGTATGTGTATATTATGTGTGTGTATACATATATATAATGTGTATATTATATATAAATTTGTATGTATTATATGTGTATGTATACATATACATTGTGTATATATATATATAATGTGTGTATATATATATAATGTGTATATATATAATGTGTGTATATATATATATAATGTGTGTGTGTGTATATATATATAATGTGTGTATATATATATATAATGTCTTCCTTCTTGGAACCCTAAAAATTATGATATTTCAGACTATAATTATTACTCCCCAAAGGCCTACATAGAGCATAGTTATTAAATTATTTCAGCTATCTGCCCAGCAAAGAAAATATGAAGTAAAAGTTAAATTTCTTTGATAAAAATATATGTATTTTTAAAGGTTAGAAATCATGGTTATATAAACTGGAAACTGGAAAAATGACAGGTGTTGTGGAGCAAAAAAAAATTCTCTACCCTTTTAAATTCTTCTGGCTGGTATAAGAATCAAATTGAAATGAGATGGGTGAACAGGAGAAAAATAAAATTTAATGACTTGCATACCTACTATATACATGAGAGAGACCCAGGAAAATTGGGTAACTTCCCCATATAATTGAAGCCATCACTGTAAATACCATCTCCACCCAAAGACAGAAGATGATGTTGAGAATGTGGAGTCAGTTATGAGAAGTTACCAGGTGTAGCACAGTAAGAACAGTAAGTTTGTTATACAGTTATAAATCCATGCTTTCTCCATTGATAAGGGTTTCTAGAGATTGAATTATCTCCCTTTTCCTGGTAGAGCAAGGGAAATATTTTAACTAATGGAAATTTCCCTTATAAATGTTTCTTACAAAACGGTAACTTCTATTAGGTTTTCAGAGCTTCTCTTGTATCTGCAAATATATATCAAAGAGGCATAGCTTTGTGGTAAAATTTGTTCCCCTACGCAGTTTTGACCATCTAGATTGGGGTTCATTCTATTTATTAAAAGAATTACCTACAATTTATTTAGAACAGAAAAATATCTTTAAGGACAATTTGCACTTTTTCCCTTTTAACTTAAAACTACTTCCTATGGAGTCTGATAGAATACAGAAAAACAGTCATGGTTATTCATGGAAAACTCAAGCTTAACTAAAGGAAAAATTTCAACATTTACGTTTAAGTATGATATTTGTTCTGGATTTTTTCTGGTTACTTCTAATGAGTTTGAAGAAATTCCCGTTTTTTACTCCTAGTTTGCTGAGTATTTTAATATGAATAAATATTTTATAGAATTTTTCTTCATCTACTGAGGTGATTGTGTATTTTTTCCTCCTTCTGTCAATGAGGTGAATTACATTGTTTGGCTTTTTAAAATATTTTGAATTCCTAGAATAAACTCAACTTGTGATGTATTGCCTTTTTTATATTAATAGATTTAGTTTGCTAATATTTAGTTTAGGATTTTGTCATCTGTGTAAGATTGGTCTGTACTTTTCCATGGTTGTAACTCCCATGCTAGACTTTATTATCAAAACTGACACAATACCAAGCTAGAAGAATTTATATAAGATCATTTTTTCCTTAAGTATGTGGTAAAATTCATGGTGAAATTTACCATTTTTTTTTGTAAAATTTCTTAGTTATGGACACATCTTCTTTAATCATTATAAGACAATTCTGATTTTTTTTCTTTGTCAGCTTTAAGTATTTTTCTGGGAATTTGTCAATTTAAAAAAAATTTTTCACAGTATTCTTCCTTGTCATTTTTTCAGTGTCTAATAGAGGAGGTATATATGCCACCTTCCCCCCCCCCCCCCAATTTTGCTAACTTTCCATTTTCTCTTTCTCCTTGTTCAGTATGCCTAGGAGTTATTTCAACTTTATTAGTTTTTTTCAGGGCTTTTTTTAGCTTTTTTATTAGATTAATTTATGCTCTTATGCTTGTTTGCTTTTTAGCATCTATTATGCCTTGGAGTTAAATTTTCTATTTTGCTTAATTCTTAAGATTGATATTTACCTTTCTAATATTTAGATTTTATTTCTCATATATTCATAAAAAGAAAAAAGCTTTGAGTTTCCCTCAGGACACAGCTTTAGCGATATTCCCCATTTTAAACATATTATTTCTTTATAATTTATTTCAAAGCATTTTCTTATTTTCATAGTGATTTCTTCTTTGATGCATTAGTTGTTGTTTTTATTCAAGTATAGTTGACATACAATGTTATATTAGTTTCAGGAGTGCAGCACAGTGATTTGAAAATTCTGTATATTACTCAGTATTGACCATGATAAATGTGGTCACCACCTGTTACCATACAATGTTATTATATTTTGACTATATTCTGCACTTTTCATCTCCATGACTTATTTATTTTATAACTGGATTTCCCCCCCTCCTAATCCCCTTCACCTATTTCACCTATCCCTCCACCCACCTCCCCTCTGGCAACTACCAATTTGTTCTCTCCATTTAAAAGTCTTTTTTCTGTGTTTCTGTTGTCATTTTATTTTTTAGATTCCACATATAAGTGAGATAATATGGTATTTGTCTTTATCTTATTTCACTTAGCATAATACCCTGTAGGTTCATCCATATTTTCCCAAATGGAAAGCTCTCACTCTTTTTTATGGCCAAGTAATATTCCTGTGCGCGTGCGTGTGTGTGTGTGTGTGTGAGAGAGAGAGAGAGAGAGAGAGAAATGGAGAAAGAGAGAGGAATCACATCTTCATCCATTCATCTATCAATAGACACTCGGGTTGCTTCTGTATCTTGGCTATTGCAAATAATGTTGCAATATACATAGAGCTGTGTGTATCTTTTTTAATTAATGTTTTTGTATTCTTTGGGTAAATACCTGGTGGTGGAATTACTGGACCACATGGTATTTCTATTTTTAATTTTTTGAGGAATCTCCACTCCACAGTGGTTGTATCTATTTACATTCTCACTAACAGTATGCAAGGGTTTCCTTTTTTCCACAACCACACCAATGCTTGTTATTTCTGGTCTTTTTGATATTTGCCATTCTGAGTGGTGTGAGGTGATACCTCACTGTGGTTTTAATTTTCATTTTCCTGATGATTAGTGATGTTGAGCATTTTTCATGTGTCTGTTGGCCATCTGAATGTCGTCTTTGGAAAAATGTCTATTCAGGTCCTCTTCTCATTTTAATCAGATTATTTTTGGTATTGTAGGAGTTCTTTATATACTTTGCATATTAACCCCTTTTCAGATATATCTTCTCCCATTTAATAGGTTGCCTTTTTGTTCCATTGATGGATTTCTTTGCTGGGCAGAGCTTTTTATTTTAGTGTGGTTCAGGCCTTGGTTATTTATATATTTATTAATAGCTAAACATAAAAATTTCCTTCCATTTTTAAATGATTTTTAAGCTTAATTCCACTGTTTTGGAATATTCCATGATTTCTGTTCTTTGGAATTTGAAGCTTTCCTAATGCAAATACATGGTCAATACTTATAAGTGTTTCATGTGCATATGAAAAGAATGTTTATATTACAGTTACTGAGTATATTGTTCTGTAAATAGGTCAAGTTTCCCAACAATGCACCTTAAATGTATATTTCTACTGAAATTTTTGTCAGTTTTATCTGTCAAGTTAGGTCAATTTTGTCACATGGTTGAGTATGTTATTAGGATTATCTACATTTGGAATTGTATTTTTCTGATGCTATGAACTTTTCTTTGGACTTTTGAAGTGTACCCCTTAAATTTTCAACTTTGTCTTATTTCTTGAATATGTTAGTCATAGTTATATAAAAGTCTATTCTGGCTAACTGTGCTTGGCTGGATCCACTCTTGTTCTGTTTATAATACCCATTGTTTCTTTTGGGTTTAATTCCTTTTTTTAATCATATGCTTAATTTTTTAAGACCTGAGTATTAAATACTTTGGAACTAGCATAAGTCCTAGTATTTTCCTTTTAGCCAAACTTTATTTTTTTCTGGGTGGTGACAAAGGACAGTTAAACAATCTATCTTCAGTGTTTGAGATTATTTGAATTTGGGTTTAACATTTCAAGACCTCATTCATTTCTGGCTCATTCCTATGATAAAACCCTCTATGGTCCCAATCCAGGGCATATGGATCTATCAGGACCAAATGTTAGTGGATCCAGGGCTCCAATATTTATCCTTCTATCTCCCAGAAGATCTGAACTTTTTTTGTGGTTTGTTTCTGAGACTCTCACCTATATTTTTTAAGAATCAGGACGATTTTCATAGAAGGGAAAAGTGATACCAAGTTCTGTGCTGACTACTCTGGATTTTCATATTTTCCAGCTTTTTACTGTCTTTGTAGCTCTCTGATGCCTTCAAGTCCATGCTTTGATTTTTCCTTTTTGTTTGGGGGTGTGTGTGTGTGTGTGACTCACAGGACGTTTTATCCAATGTTCCTGTACCACTATTAGAAATAAAATACCAGTAGTTATTTTATTATAATTCAGAGTGCTTATTTTATTCCTATTATTCATAGTATAATACAGAGACTTTATAGTTATTGTAATTGGTTTCGACTATATAAAAAGAAAAGTGACAATTCTAGTAAAAATTTCTATTCTCCTGAAGAAAAGAGGGAAGTATATTCGATAAGATGACCCTAAATGACCCTTGGTTTTATATAATCCCCTCCACTTGGGCATGAATATGATGAGATCTCACTTCTGTGATTCTGACACGTTATTTGAAGAAAGGAAGATTCTCCAGGCAGGCTCAATCGAATCACATAAATTCTTAGAAAGCAGAGTTTTTCCTAGCTGGCGGCAGAAAGAAGGGAAGTCAAAGATATTGTCAGCCTTGATGCTTTTAGGATGGAGATGGCCATAAGAGAAGGAATGTGGGCAGAGAACACTTCTAGTCTGATAACCACCAAGGAAACCAGGACCTCCGATCTATAGACTATTAAGAACTGAATTCTACCAATTGGCTGAATGAGTTGAAAATGGTCTCTTTCCCCTGAGCATCTACATGACAGTCCAGCCCACTTGACATCTTTATTTTGGCCTTGTGAGATCTTAAGGAGAGAACCTTGGTGAGTCATCCCAGATATATGACTTACAGAACCATGAAATAATGAATGGGTGTTTTTTTAAGCCATTAAATGTGTGGTAATTTGTTATATAGCAAACAAAATAATGCAGGCTACATTTGATAGTCATCACAAAGACAAGAGATCAGGGAATCTTTGTAAAGGTTCTCAAAGGATGTTGACTTAGCCACTGCTAATTATCGAAGAAACCATGGTGATTACCTGCTTCATTCTTCATCACAATGCATTCAGTCCTCTTTTCCAAATACCATATTGGGATTACCCTAGTCAAGCTTACCAATAACTTATTTGTTGTCTAATTTGATGGACTTCTTCGTTTAGTATTTTATGTGACCTCTTCACACTACTGAAAAGGTTAACTACTGCCTAGGCTCTAATGTATTTTCCTTTTAGCCTTTAATTTTTACTGCCCCATGGAGTTTTATCTTCAACTCTTTTTCTCTAAATAGAGATCTCAGCAATCTCTTCCATTCTCATAGTTCCAGTGGTCTTCAATATGCTAATGATACTAAATCTATATTATCAATTTTTTTTACTGGTTATATATAGGTTATACAATCCTATATATCCAGCTTCTCAATTTTTATATCCTATAGGTTTCTCAAATTCAAGGCATTAAAAATTGAACTCCTCATCTTCCTACAAACATTCTTATGTTTGTGTGGCAATTAATGGCAGCAATGTGCACAAAAACTTTAATATTACCCTTAATTACCTCACCATCCTTCTATACAACTAATAATCACATATTTTCAAATGGCTTTTAGATGTATGGCACTGTTTTAGTTATCAATTAGATTCTGCATTGTTAATAGTTCTTAAATCATTCTAGTCCTATCTCTGCCACAAGTAATATATACCCTTCTTCTAAGAATATTTTTATCCCTTTTCTTTACCAGAGTAACTCAAATTGTCTTTCAGATGCTGTTTTTTACATCACTTCCTTTGGGAAACTTAATCTGTGTTCTGAGACATCTTTTGAGCTGAGAGACCCTGTTTCATCACTGTCTCTGTGGTCATTGCTACAAACCTCAGCAATTTTCTGATATCCAAGTCTCAGTTGTATACCTGCCAAAATTCTATAGCAATAGGTCACAATGACTTTCTAAATTGGGAAACCCCTAGGCTTGCTTGCTTTATTCCAATGTCACTGAGGCCAATAAAATGATAAATGAAGAGAGTTGTAGTTTAAATCTGGAGCTCTAAAGACGTGTGTGTGTGCGTGTGTGTCTGTGCGCATATTCCTACTTTAGTTCTTTTCCTTTGTGACTCTGTGTCTGAGTTCTATGCACCAAATTTTCAGACAGGTAGTCATGCCATGGAAGGGATCTTAACCAGAGCATCAAAGGGTTTCATAAAACTTTATCTGATAATCTCAAAATTATTATCGCGAGATTAATGTTTTATTGCTTCCTTTTGGTATTTTATTAGTGGGGACACAGGAGTTCACAGAAGAGACCTATAAGCAGCTGAAGATTTTTGAAAGGCAGAGATGGCAGATTTTAAAGTTCATGGGTTTTAGGCATTACTCATTAATATAAGAAGTCTTCGTGGATGGTGGTTTTAGTTGAACATGTTGTCCCTTTCTCATTCTCTCCTATAATTCAAGCGTGGTGTCTCTTTGGTGCTCCCACAGAACTGTCCTTACCCCTACTATGGCACTCATTACACTCTATGTGATTGCCTGTTTACTGCCTTGACAAGAAGTCAATAGCTATTTGATAACAAGACACTTAACATTATTCCCCATTATATCCCTAACGCTTAGAATAATATCTACTGTACAGTAGTTGCTAGGTAAATATGGTGAATTTAACTGATTCCAACAAAGACATGATATTAAAAATATCACTGGCTTAGAGATTGATGGAGACCTAATAAATTCACTGAACTTCCTTGAGCCTCAGTTTTCTATAACTTAGAATGATATTAGAAGAAATTATCTCCAAGTTTTCTTTCCACTCTAACATTACAATTCTAAGGGGGTCGAAGTCACCTGGTCCTCTTCACTTCTTGAGCACATTTTCTTTTAGATGACTTCATTCCTAAATAGTCATTCCTCGTGCTTGCACGATGGTTGCCAATAGTACATCTCAAGGACTATACAAACAGCAAAGAGATTTTCTCTTCCCTAATAGCTTGAATGAAAGTCTTATACCTGATTCTCATTGACCTGAAAGATGTGGTCCAATGCCCATCATCACCATTGTGAGAGGAGATATAATTCACTAATTGATTTAGGCATGGGTTGCGTACTCACATCTGGGTTGGGAGCTTGAGTCAGCCTCATTTAAACCATATAAATGTTTAATAAGATAATTACCATATGGAGAATTTGATGTTGTTAACCTAGGTAAGGAGAAAGCATAGTGAGTATTCAAAAAGCAATTTCACAAATGCCCACTACAATGAATGAACAACCTAAATATTAACACTTAGTACCCCAAATAAGTGCAAATTTAACATCTGGAGAGAAAGCATTCCCTCCTAATATATGTCCTTTGGAAACTTTGTTATGTTAAAAAGAATATGGATCCTACTCAGTGTTGTAATTTGTATTTTCAAGTTATACCTTATTTGACATTCATCTCTTATTGGTATATATCATTAAAAATAGTTTCACATGTTTATACTTCCTTACATCTATCCTAGCTTAAGGCCAACACTGGACATTCACCATATGCTAACTATGTGCGTTGACTTCTTTATTAAGCTAATAAGTGATTTGGTGGAAACTTAGTTTTGCCATAGCAGAAACTATCAGGACTGGGTATTTTCTTTATCAAGCTGTAATACATTTCTTCTTAAAGTGAGGGATTGAAATTTTATCTCAGCTTGAGGTAGGAAGGTGAAGTAAATGAGTTTTCTCTTAAAGTTCCAGCTCTGCTTATATGTTTGATAAACATCTGAGGAACATATTTATAAGACTTCTAGTCACTCCACCTCCTATAATAGAGATGTACATAAATTAATTTTTATACAGAGTTATTTTCAATAAAATGGTTTGAGGGAAATCAAATATTTTACATCAGTAATTTATATTTGCATCTTCAATTTCAGCCTCTTTCTGACTAGGTAATTTATACACTTTTGTTAGAGGATGACAGACATCGATAATGAGAGACCCAAGGCGATTTTATTTCCTAGACAATTTGATAACATCCCTGTACCCTTTCCACCAGATGGAAACTAAGTTAAGTTGTGGGTGTGATATATATTAATGGATCAATGAGCGCAAATAAAATTAACAAATGACAGTCAGACGTGCATCACAGCAGAAGGTGAATCTGGCAAAGATCCTGAAGGAATACTTTCCCCGGGAGAAAAACGTCATTAATAGACAAATTAGTTGCATATCATCCCAGAGCAAATAAATGCTTTTTTACCACCTCAATTGATTGGAAGTTACCTGGAACAATGGGGAAACACAGCAGGAATGAAATTTAGTAGGAATAAATGTGAAGTTCTGACTTTGTTTAAAAGCCTCCATTATATGAATATAGGATGCGGTATATACGGCACTGAGGTGCCATGAGCTATCTGACACAGCTCTGGAAGGCTGAGTGAAAACAGAGACTCAATGTGCCCTCATGGCAAAAATTAACTGCCTTAAAAACTTGAGAATCTTAGGCTGAACTAATAAAAATAAGGAGGTTGCTCTCTTGTACAATCATGGAAGCATTTACGTATTTTATAATTTTAAAAGAGAAAACTAAAATCCATAAGTGGAAAGGGAAATAACTGAAACAGTCTAAATTAATATACTGAGTCTATTGGTGTTTCGTAATAAAATTATTGAATGGTAGATATCAAAATATAGAGAGAAGGCAAGATCTTAAAGAAGCTTAGGGTGTGCAATCTGAAATGCAGTTTAGATTAGAATTTAGATTAGTCCTAAATTAGACTCTAATTTTGGTTGCCAGGATATAAAGAGGAAAAATTATGGGTTATATATTTTTATTGTTAAATGATAGAAGCAAACTATCAGGAGCAAGAAATATATCTATATATATTTTTGTAGAACCACATTTCCCCTAAATTTATCATATAGCTCTTTAGAGAAGGGAAATTAGAAAACAACATTTTATCATTCCATAATTTAAAAACTGCACACTTTCCTTCAAGGAAGCTGTTGGTGTATTTAGTTTAGGCTTTATGAATGAGAAGCTGCGGTAATGCTAACTGAAGGCTGTTTTTTTCCCTCCAAGTTTAAGGTAAGCAAGGCAGAGAGAGAAAGGAAAATATGTGTGAGTTTCTCTGATATGTCTATCATAATTATTATGCTTGTTATTTGACATTTTTTAAATGGGATTTTCATCAGAGCTTGTACAGAAACATGCCGTCCACGTCATTCACTTGCTCTCATTTCCTTCCTCTCCCTGATCTAGCACATCAGCTGTGTTTTCTCTACTTAGGATCTTTATGTCCCAATTTCGGCCTCTCTCTGGCTCACAGATCAACATTCAGGTGCTCCTAAGTAGGAATTTGGTGCAAATTTTATGGTGGAAACGCCAGACTTTGAAAGTCAAGTCGTAAAGGGCATGGGCTTTGCCGTCTGACAGATGGAGTTTCTACTCCCTCATTCTAGCACTGGGGCGTATTGTCACTAAACCACCATTGCCCTATTTGGGAATGACAATAGCTACTTCAGAATATTGTGAGGTAAAAGCAATATATGTCAAATGCTCACAACAGTTCTTGGTATATAGTAAGTAGGGTTGCCTGAATTAGCAGATACAAAAACAAAAACAAGAAAAAAAAAAACCCAAACAAACCCCCCCCAAAAAACAGGGGTGCCTGGGTGGCTCAGTAGGTTAAGCATCTGCCTTTGGCTCAGGTCATAATTTCAGGGTCCCGGGATCCAGCCCTAAGTCAGGCTCCCTGCTCAGTGGGGGAGCCTGCTTCTCCGTCTGCCTCTCCCCCTGCTCATGTGCGCGCGCTCTCTTTCTCTCACTCACACTCTCTCTCAAATAAAATCTTTTAAAAAAAAACCAAAATACCTGGTTAACCTTGAATTTCAGATAAACAATAATTTTTTTTAGTGTAAGTAGTTTCTGTGAAAATAAATGAAGACCAACACATGAGAACAAGCAAAGTCTATTTATTCATAGCAAGGGAATCAGCCACTGTCCCTTGCATTCTGGCAGAGAGTCAAAGGCAGGCAAAGGAATGAGAAAGCTTTATAATAAAAAACAAAAACAAAACAAACAAAACCCAGAAGTTTTCAGGTATAACCTGATGGAGGGAGGCTGTCCGTTAAAAATAAAGTGGTGCACGTATGCTAACTGGAAGTGGGCATCCTGTGTAATTGGTTAGGGGTGTATGGTTTGCTTCTTTTGGGGGGTCCTAAATTCCAAGCAGGGACAAAAATGAGGGAAGCTTAATCAGTTATTTGTCAAGTCCTGGCCATTTTGGGCCAGTGGATAAAAGAGTAGTTGGCTTCCTGGATTGTCACTGGAGAGAGCGGTCCGGCTTTCTACAAGTCTGATTTATAGCAATCTGGCTTCTGCAGCTGGCTTCTTTGACAGGTTGCTGGATGTTAAGGGTCAGAGTTCGATGTATATATAAATAATAAAATATATAAAAATATGTATGTATAAAAAATCGGGCTCTTGTCCATTCACATATTCGGTTTCTTAGCCCTGAGTATTGTTTGGTGTTGTGAATTCTATCTGGCAACACTAATATTAAGTACTTGCTAAGTAGTTGATGCTGTATAACTAATATTTCAGTGGTAATGACATGGCATGTTAATCTTCCAGGAGCGCTTGCATTTTATAAGAAGACCAATGAGAACAGAACACTTTAATGTGACAAAGTGAGTCTCTCATGGTGTCATTCCAGACCATGGTATTTTCTTGAGCAGACTTTTTAGGTCAATGAAGTCCTCAAGTCGCACTGCTATTAACCATCTGCTCATAAAGTCAACTAAGGCCAAAACATAAGCTTTTTTTCAGGTGGAGGGAAATAGTTTAGATTAGGGAGAAAGCAGGTGGTTCTCAAGCAATTCCCATACCTCTCATTTTAACAAAGTACAGTATTCGCACTGCATTTTTTCCCTTTCTTCACTCTCTCTAGCCCCTCTAATGTTTATTGATTCTGCTTCCTTTATCACTTCCCATTGATTGGTGGTGTCTATAGTTATGCATTAGGAGTATTGATTCTGAAGGAATGGCTCTCTAATGGGGGTCAGCTAAAGTCAGACATGGAGCGTGGGCCTTTCTTGATTTTTGTTATTGGTTTATTGGGATTTTGCTCTTCTCATTTTCCAGTGTACAATGGATTGTTTGGGATGAGGGAAGATTTTTTACATGTTTACTAGCTGGGCTTATTTCTGTCATGTTCCCCTCACCCTGTCATTCTGGGCTGGGTGTTGTGATGCGTACCGCCCGGACCCATCTGGCTTGGGCAGTTGTTGCCGGAAGTTGCTCTGCAGGCTGAGGTGTGCATGAACTCTGGCAAGCTCCTTCTTCTCAAGCGAGGGAAAGTTGTGTATGCCAGTTTCAATAACATATGTGGCTGTTTCTGATGCTTGTTCTTTTTGGTTGTAAATAACAGCTGAAGCAAGCTATCTAGTGCTTATTCGGAACCCGTGGGCTTTAGGGTATCTAAAAGTTGATACTTCCGGTTTTCAAATTCTGAGACCTTCAGACAAAAAGATATAGGGAATTGAAAAGATAACATGCTCTATAGGAAACACCAAGCACTATGAAGAAAAAGAAGTTTTGGATCCAGACAGAACTGCTTTAATACTTCATAATAACACTGCCACTTAGTAGCTATGTGAACACGGAAAGTCATGGGACCTCTCTGAATTTCAGTTTTCTCATATATAAAGTAGGGCATAATACCCAGGTGCTGTGGCAGATTAGAGGCAATATTATAAAACATAACATGGAGTGTTGATATCAGCATGTACCACTAATAATTAGTAATTACAATAATTAGAAGATGAAGGACTTCTAGAAGTTATTTTTTAAAAATCAATGGGGCTCCAGTCCACCATATTTTCTAATAAAAAAGTGCTACTGAAGAGTAAACTTTTGGAAGAATATTTTTAAAAGGGCTGAAAAAAGTAGGGCTATTCCCTGGGACCTTATTCTGCCCTATACAGCAGAAATCAACATCAGTTCTATGGAGTCAAAGAAAAAGGACAGTATTAATGAAACTGACCTTTGATGAGCTTTTAATCTGCTTGGATAAAAGTCTCTAAAACATATAAAAACAATTAGCAGTACAGTGGAATATAATCAGGGGTCAGATTGCATGTGCAACCTAGGATTTCCAGCACTTCAGAGAAGAAATTTGTCATCCTTAAGTTGGTGAAGTTTTTATATTGTCTTGATAATCTGTACTCATTCTTCCGTAATCCACCCTCCCTCCTCCCGACCCTTCTCCCCCCGCCAAAAAAATTCACTCACGTGTTCTCCTTCCTGAATTATACTTGGTAACATGCTTTACTTATTTTTCTGTGCAATGTTTCACTGTTCCTTATCTATATTTACCTAATATCCTTGGTACTATGTAGACCCAAACCTCAAGTATGCAGGTTCTTAAAATACCTAATTTCAATTAAAGGAATGTTTTTAAATATGTAATTTAATAAAACTAATAGTTTTGCCCTAGTTTCATTTAATGGCTCAAACAGGGACTACAGAAAAACCATGATTTGCTCTAAATTCCAGTATTTTCTTTATTCATCTTCCTTTCATGTAGTTGTGTTCCCCTAATGTAGAGAATCTTGTTATTGGAGAGGATTTTTCAAATTCATATTCAAATCAACCAACAGCTTTGAATAGCATTTCTGCTCAAAGTAGTCCTCTGAACAGATGCCAGTCCATGAACTGTGTTTTAATAGTATAAGATGAAATAATACAAAACTGGAAAGTATTTCAAAAATTTTAGAGCATTTTAGGGGCGCCTGGGTGGCACAGTGGTTAAGCGTCTGCCTTCAACTCAGGGCGTGATCCCCACGTTGTGGGATCGAGCCCCACATCAGGCTCCTCCGCTGTGAGCCTGCTTCTTCCTCTCCCACTCCCCCTGCTTGTGTTCCCTCTCTCGCTGGCTGTCTCTCTCTGTCGAATAAATAAATAAAATCTTAGAAAAAAAATTTTTTAGAGCATTTTAACATTGTCATCGTATTCAAGGGCATAATGAGTTGAACTGTTCCACTGAAGAGGAGATAGACTGTTTTGAATGTGATTGAATTGACATGGTTATTTCCAGATAGCTTGAGCTACACAGGAGACCACAGCAGGACTGTGTATCCACCTGTGATGGCTGGAAAAAGAAAATAAAAAAGTGAGCCTTACCCACAGAAAGTTAGAAAAACACTGCATTAATGACGTTAGTGGGTCTGAGATGTTTCTCGTGGTCCAGGCCTGTACTACACACAGCCACAGTCCACACCATCAAGAACAGCATTCTTGCGGTTCTAGATATTAGGGAAAGGCATGATTAAATCTGTATGCAAATGACAAAACATTAAAAAAAAAACAACCCTGAAGTACTCAACTTGTAACTCTTTCCATTTTGAAGGCTAGGCATAGAGGATGCTCTCTCCTCCCAGAATAATTTGGTGATCTCAATGTAAAGTGATCATTACCAGGGCATAGCTATTCCTTACAAAAGCTAAACAGCCTGGTGGTGTTTTTGTTTTCTGTTATTGTTCATATCATTTCTTTTTCTTTTTCTTTCCTTCCTTCCTTCCTTCCTTCCTTCCTTCCTTCCTTCCTTCCTTCCTTTTCAAGAGCAAGAGACCATGTAGAGAGGGGGGAAGGGCAGAGGGAGAGGGAAAGAGAGAATCCCAAGCAGGTTCCATGCTCAGCAAGGAGCTTGCCACAGATCTCCATCTCACCACCCTGGGATCCTGACCTGAGCCAAAATCAAGAGTCAGACACTTACGCAACTGAGCCACACAGGCACCCCCATATCGTTTCTATGGGCTTAATTTTCCTTTGTGATTATTAACCTCGTATGGGGGAAAAGTTGAGTTGTCATCCCCAGGGCTCTCCTCAGTACCGTTTTGAGGTAAAACTCTGAAGTGAGGTTTACCTACTCTGCCTTCTCATCACTCTCTTTTCTCTTGTCTTCTGACTTTCTGGTGTCCAATGCCCAGGACTGTCATGCTGCCTCCTGGTCTCCAACTATTCCACAGGTCCAGGCTCCCAAGACGGAGCAGGAGACTTCTGCTATGGCCCCAGCCCCACCCATTCTACTCTGAGTCATCTCCTGGAGCCTCTATCAGACACTGATGAGTCTAAATCTAAAATGGTGGCTGTGTAAATCACTGTTTTCTGGGAGGCATTAACCTAGCAGGGAGCTGAAAGTCAAGGAAGTACAGACACTTTCTTGAAAAACAAAAAAGATGATCAAATATGAAATGAAGGTTTACTTATTTATTTTTGGTCTGGTTAAAGTTTGTGTACCATATACCTTTGGTACCATATACCTTTATGGATTATTACTGTCCCAATTTCTTTTCTATCCACAACTCATAGGAAGAATGTAAGAAATAAGTTCTTAGGTGAGAAATAAGCATATTGTACCCAGGAGGAGAACTTAACGATTAGCTAGTTCTCTACCATCATTTTACAAAGTAAAAAAATGAAGCCCTAAAAAGTGAAATGATTTGGATACTTTCATACAAACAAATACATTATTGATGATAATGAAACCATTTCATATTTAGATGAATACAAATTTATTAATTTTATTTAAGTAATTCCATTTTGAGCAAATCAAATATTCTGGCCAGAGCAATGTGTTACCCATTCATTTAAGACTCTTCATGAATTTTGAGTTTGAAAGTACCTGGTCCCCATGTTATCTGAAGTTGGTTTCAATATTTGCAGGCATTATTTACTTCATACTGAAAACCTTCTTTTCAAAGGTTGCCATTCTAAGGTACAGTTCTAATTTCATGTGTGTTTCTCTGCACATGTTTGTACATGACCTGTCATAGCTATTGAATCTTGAGTAGAAACCTTTGAATCAACAAATAGAAGTGGAAGTTTTTAAAAGAAAATGTCTAATGAATAGGGTGGACTAATGTAAGCTTGGGAGAAATAATGTCTTTACAAGTGCATTGGGTATGGCCAAAGTAAAACATAGATTTCCAGAATCATTTGATTTGAAATTTCACTCTGGTTAGAAATAAAGTGAGAAATCTTAACTTGGAAGAGTCTTGAGTTATAACTGCATGTGGACCTCAAGTAGAATCATTTGTCTTCTTATTTTGAACTGTAGAGTGAGGACAGTTCGAGGACTCCTGTTTGACCAGTTCATTCAGCAAAATTTAATGAATTTTGTTTTGTGCTTAGATAGTTTAGCAATCATGTCTGTTATGGGACTAATTTATGTCAAGCATGTCAAAAGCATTCTGAAAGATGCAATGAATTCACTGTGGCATCAAACTCTTTTCAGCTTAATTTTTAGGTTCGTACTTAAGTTTTCAAAATTATTGTACAGACCTATTAGTGTGATTTTTGAGAAAATAATATGAGTCTCCACTGTATAACTTTACATTTACATATCTTCTAATTTTTAAAATCTTTATCTCTGTAATTCAAATTATTTTCCTTTATTATTTAGTAGAAAATAATTTATATAGAGATAATCCTGTTATCACTGGAAAGAAATTTTGAAAGCTATTCAAAACCATTGTGGGAAGTGTGTGTGTGTGTGTGTGAGAGAGAGAGAGAGAGAGAGCATGCAAAATTCTATCCCCCCGGCCTATTGCATATATAAATAGTGGAGTCACAAATATTCAGTGATGTAATTATTGTAGATGGACCAAGATCAGTTAAAGCACTATTTTAGAAATAAGCTGAACCTTTGAGTTTGTCCAATCCAACCCATCCATTTATAGGTGGGAAAACTAAGGTTCTTAGTGTATTTTACATGAGTTGCCCCAGCCTACAAAACGAGTTTAAAGCAGATAGAAATCTAGACTGCAGACTTTTTGATCCTCAATCTAGGAAACTTTCAATCATACCATGAACAAAACAGGGTCCTTCGATAGTCTCTCTTATTGTTTAGTAGATGAGTTTTGCCCTTTATTTCTTTATAATCTCAGGGAAAGGGCATAGTATGGTGGGGAGAAGATGAGGCTGAAGACGTTCATGCCACACCAGCTTCAAAGGGGGTGACAACAAGTTACACAAGTTCTCTGTTTGCAATTTCACCACGTAGAATGGAGCGATAGGTGCTTTGTATGATTGTTTGTAAGATTAAAATAGCATGTTTTAAATTACCACGCATCTTACCTGGGAGACAATAAGACAACATGATGTTTCTTCCCCCTTCCATTTTTATTGGCTATATGCCTTTCACTACAGTCTTCCTGTACAATTTTCCTGACAGTGGTACAATATCTTGTTTCCTTTTTTTTCTGTCAATGCTTACAAAAAATGCTGGACATAGTTAGTGCTTGAATTATATTAACTCATTTGAGTTGAATTAATAATACATTGAATAAGTGATTCTAGTTTAATTTGCGATTGAGATAACTTGAGATTTTGGCTCAAGAGAATCATTGTGAGTCCATCTGTGACTTTCAACCTTCATGATCATGGGTGCGTTATTTTACTTATTTTGTTAGATGAGCCAGTATATGTGAATGCACATGTACTGCAAAGTGCTATACAAATTCAAGTAACTTTATTGCTGAGAGTATGTGCTCTCATTTAAAAGTCAAGACTTGCATTCAGGACCATTCAGTACTATTTATTAGGAGAGCACTTAAGCCATATTCTGAGTGGAAATTACTTGAAAATCAGCTTTTGAGGAAAAAATAACTGAGAAGGAGAATACCTGTTCTTATGACTTTGTAAATGGGGTGGAGAAGTGACTATAAATTTATTTCACCGATGCTTTCTAACTTGGCATTTATGTTATTTGGTAACTGCCTGATTGCGTATTTATTTAAAATACTGGGCTATTTGCTGCTGCTTCAGTCTTATGATTAAGCCTGATGGTTGGGTTCATTCTTGGACCAAACACTGAGTGATTAAGGGCCAAATCTAGTGGCACACACTGTACCACTAGCTGCCTCTTCACCAACCTCCTCTCTGATTCCTCATTTCCAACCCATTTCCAGAATTTCATATAAAACTTCTTCTCTGGTGGTAGCCTGCCCCGAAGCTTTCTCCTCTGAGTCTGCACCTGACCTAGGAAAAGAAACTCAACGATGAAAACAAGGGACATGATCTGCTGTGGTTTGGGTTTGCCCAAGAGCTTGTAGGGTCAAAAGAAAATCAGGTGGGTTTCAAGTCTGATCATCCAAATTAGTGTTCTAGAAGCCAGGAGATCATTGCAGGATCTCAGCTGTTGCAGGGAAGGGAAGAGGCAGCAAAGAATAGAAGCAGGGTTGATCATTCAGATGATTTTCCCAACCGGGATTCTTACGTGACATGAGGGAGTGGAGGAGAAACAACGGTCAACTCTCCTTGGACATACTTCTGCAAGTTTACTTTGTATTTTGTCTATGTTTCAGCCTTGCAGGAATTGGATCAAATGTAAGATTTCTTAACATTCACAGATGTAAACTTAATTCTCTTCTTTCTTTAATCTTCTTTTTCCCCAGGAAGAAATGTCCTTTGACTCTGTCAGTTTCTGCTCTTTGGAGACTCTCCTTTAGGACCTCAAACAAAAGGCACTTCCACCCTCACACTGAGCATATATGCCCTTGTCCTCTTGTCACTTGGAGCATTGGGTATTATATGCAATTGATGAATCACTAAACACTACCTCTGGAACAAGTAATACACTATATGTTAATTAAATTGACTTTAAATAAAAAAATTTGAAGAAGAGAGGATAAGATAAACCATCCTACCATGGGAAATATGTCCCAACTATTAGTGGATTTATATTAAAAAAAAAATCACTGAGGGCAATTCTTAACCCAAAAGGAAGAATCTAGGAGAAAAGCAAAAACAAAAACAGGAGCTAGTTTTGTGGAGAATGGGAGCCTCTTGCTGTCCTTCAAATCAATCTTCCTCTGAAGCATTTGCTTGTTTAGATATAAAACCGGCTTTATGAGAAAACAAGCGTTTTAGCACTGAGATGATCCTAAGCACAGATGTTTAATTCATTTTATTTGAGAAACCATTCCTGCTTCTCCTAGTATACACAAAGAAAAGAATAAACTATCAAGCACACTCATTTACATAATCTGTTCAGTTTAAAATGATAATTAGTTAGTCCCAGGCTAGAATGTACAACTCAGCAGGCAAAAGTAATTTTAAAATCATTAGGCTTATATATCACGGTCAAGAGGTCAGCACACTAGAATTTCATTAGGCAATAAGGAAAAGCACTTCCAGTTCCTACATCTTTGCTCTGTGCCCTTCTTCAGAAGAGGAAATTGGAAAATACTATGGGACAAGGAATCCATTTCTACCAATTACTTTCGGAAAGAAAGTAAAATTGGTGACCCAGTGATTCTGATTTTAAGTGGAAACCTTGATCAGCTTCGATTCATTTAATGGTCCTGGTAAGGAAAAAGCTCCAGCACACTATCATCAAAGACATTTATTACAAGCCTATCTATGATTGGATCAGGATTTGTTCCTTATCTTCCCTCAAATTCTCAGATCACCTATTGTTTTACACTTATAGGGCATTCAGCCAAGATGTACAGAGTGATAGGGAAGACCCCTGAGTTTTACTTTCTAACAGAAGCTCTGTTTCTAGCTCCAGATGATTAGCAAACTTCCTGTCTTTAGTTCCGGTAGATTTTGAGTCTATACATTTTATAGATCCAAAGTTTAATAATCTTCCACTATTCTATCAAGTTCAGTGAATGGGCAGTGTATAATTCCCCCTCAGCCCTTTATAGAGGCTCTCCTCCTGGAATATTCCTCAACAACCAAGTGAAGTTTTTATTGAAAGAGTTCTCACTGGCATCCATTTACGTGAATCAAGTGAAACCATTACTAGGTTGACCATGTTAGAGTGGAGAGTAGTATACGCTGCTCTTTCCAACGATTGCTGTGAAGAGAAAACATTTGACCAGGCAACACCAAACGAAGATGTTTTATCAGCCTACACTGGCAGTTGCTTTTGTAAGTCAGAAACTATACCAATAGCTCTGCCATAAAAACTCGTGTTTTTACCTTTACAGATAGTAACTTTATCAGCTTGCTCCTTAAGGAAGGGATGGCTGAGTAGGTACAGCTGGCAAGGCACTGTCTCTGAGTTCTGCCCGTGAGTATCACGTGATGGGGCATTGTAGAATACCAAGAAGGAAAGCTGGGCAGCTCTGAAGCCTCTTACAAATTCTCTCTCTTCGGTTGTTTCTAGAAATTTTAATTTTCCCCCTTTCCTCATGTGTTACTCTTTTTTTTGTTTGTCATTTAAATATGGCTTTATTCCATTTTATTTATTTTTTAATTCCTACCATTGGTTTTTAAGCCCATCTATTTAATTTTTTCACTTCAATTTTGCAATATTTTTATTTTCTGGTCCTTTAATTCTTTTAATTATACTGTATTTTTTGTTTTTACTACTTTTATTTATTTTCATTTTAATTACTTTTTAATTCACACGTCCTTACCTCCCACAACATTTACATTGTTTCTTATAGTTTTCCTAGTTTCCTTAAGTTTGATTGCTCTTTTCACCGATTTTTTAAGAAGCATATATAGGAAGATGGTATTGGTTTGAGAAAGTCCAGTCCAACAACAGAGTCAGGGGGGCTTTCTCCTTGACCTTTAGCTGCTACCATATGCTGCCCAGTACTGGAAGCCATACCTGAGCTCTTCTCCTCTTCCTCAGAATACCTCCTTGCTAAGCTCTGTCTAGCAACACAGGAAACACATGAGTCAACCCTCCAACAAGGACTAATTATCCCTGTATAGGTAGCATAATTTTACTTCTGTGAAGGTATTACTTCCTGTCAGCTTAGACAGTCTAGACCTGATATCCGAGGGGATGTGTGTTTTCTAAAATTAAGGTTATCTTTTACTTCTATAATCTTAGTTTTTAAAACTGCTTTAAGAGTTGTGATCTGTTATTCATTATTCAAAAAAAGAAAAAAGGTAAGTCTTCCTCAGAGAAGTGCCTTCTTTGCTCTCTCTCCCATCCTCTTCTGCCAGGACTGATTTTTCTAAAGAATCAGAACTGGAGCTCCAGGGATGGGCTGTGTAAGGAGAACAGTGAAGTTGCTGGCTCTGATCCGTCTCTAGTATACTTACTTCCACATCCCTAAAGATCTCCTCCAACCATCCAGGCAGGGCGTCCGGGCACTTCTCTGTGCTCACAACCAATAGACCATGGTGAAAGGTGTACTCAAAATAGGCAAAAGCTGTGCTCCTGTTGTCAGAACCCCCATTTTTCCAGGACTTATTATACTCTCTTCCTGCACGGGAGAGCAGAGCGTAAGGAGAAGGATGCTCATCGTACTTCGAGAACACAGATTTCGTTTTTGGGAAACATGATGAGACCGAGGCAAGGTTTTTTCAGTCTTCTGTTTGTTTCCCACGGGAGAGCAGGATTCTATGAATCTTCAGGCTCTAGGACATGATGACAATTCCCTTGACTTTCCACATTTCTCTCCTTGGGATTGATGTTAAGTCTCCTTTCAAGATACCACCCTGGGTCAGTTCTCATTCTGTGAAGGGTCTTGACCCATTATTGTCTAAGCTGGCTGATTGATTGTTTTACATTAACTCAACAAATTAAATTCTTTTAATGATCTTGTTAATTTCTGCCAAAATGAAGGGCTACATGTCAACTGTTCTAAAACTAGGGTTACTACTTTAAATGGAAGCCTCTAATCATGTAATTGGATGGTAACTGAGAAATCCACTGGCAAATTAAACAAGTCACCTTAAGTAGATATTTTGCAAATATATAATTTTTAAGGATGCTTCCAGTAATGTTCAAGATAATATATTTATTCTATTGGCATACAACTGTGAGGTTTATTTTAATGACTGCTGTAAGTGTTGGATAATAATTGCACTAAATATTTCCTAAGCTATTTTTAGGATTGATGAATATACATGTAAAATATATTAAATATTGACAAACCACTCTCCAAAGTGGCTGTAATAATTTATGATATTGCTAGCAGTCTCAGAGTTCCTCATCAACATATATCCTTATCAACATTTGGCATGTCAAACTTCTTCCCTTTTTTTTCTTAATCTGTGGAGATAAAAAGGTATTTCATTGTTGTTTTATTTTACATTTCTCTTACTACTTATGGATTGGAAATCTTTGTATGTTGAGTGACCATTACATTTTCTCTTGCCTACTCATAGCCTATAGCTAATTTCTATTGTGTTCTATTTGTTTGCTTTCCACAGAGTGTGAAAATTCTTTTTATATTTTTTCCCAAAAATGAATCCCTTATTTACTTTATGCTTCAAATATTTTTACCTAGTTTTTTACTTATCCTTTGATTTTTACCTTGTTGGAGCCCTTTGCTATAAAGAGGTGTTTGATTTTTAAACAAAAATGTCTCTTATTTTATATATGATTTTTGCCTTTTAAGTCTGATTTGAGATCTTTGACTACCCTGAGGTTTTAAAGTCAGCCTCTTATAATTTCTGTGTTTTAATTTTTCTTTTTGGATCTTTAATCCATTTGATGTTTGTTTTGTATGTGATTCAGTGAAGGAATCTTGGGCTATTTTTTTTTTTTTTCCAAATGGCAAGTCAATTGTCTCAAGACTCTTTGTTAAAACTTTGTCCTTTTCCCCAACAATTTCTAATACCTCTTCTAAAGGGCTTAATCTCATGACCCTGAGTTCATGACCTGAGCCAAAACCAAGAGTCAGAGGCTTAAACAACTGTACCACCCGAGCACCCCTGTTCCTGTATTCTATTACAATAACAGATGTCCTAATGTTGGAACAAACCTAACTACTCTCGCGTTTCAGTTCTGGCCATATCACTTCTGTGTGAGTAGAAGTGCTACTCGGAGAAGCTACTTGATACCTCTACATTTTAGCTTTTTCTTTTGTAAAATGGATATAAAAGAGTGCCTACCTCATTGTGTGTCTGTGTGTGTGTGTGTGTGTGTAAATAACTTTTTTAAGAAAAATATAAAATCCTGACTTTCATACGAAAATGAAATGAACAGGCATCAATAATTTAATTAATGAGGGACTCATCAAGGTGTCACAATTGATTCAAAGGAGAATTAAAAGTATCACACATATAGGCAATAAGCAATATTGAAATAAATTTACAAAGATATGCCAACTTATATGCCACAGGGCAATAATAAATTGTATTCCACAACACACAAATATTTGCATTTCTATACTCAAGAATTATTTGCATTAAATCAGTTTTCTATAATTTTTAGAGCTGTGAAATAGCTCAAAGACAATGAAAGACACAGAGAGTCTATAGAATCAGATAAGCCCAGAGGATGTGCTGGATAATCACGAGTTTTCAAATGAACAATATCTTTTTGTTTCATTTAAAAATCCTAATTTTCCCTAGAGAGTGTTGTGAATTAATATATATAGATATAAACTATATACTGTGTACATAAAATTCAGTCATTATAGCTGTTACTGTCATTGATATTATTTTATATACTAGTCAAGTTGGTTTATTCATACCTTAGCATTTTTATATCTATATGCTTAAGTAAATTGGGCTATAATTTTCTATGGAATGCCTTATTTATATATTTTTAATCAAATATATTCTAGCCAACATTATATGTTAATATACCAGTGGCGTATACTTGGAGGATGTTTTAAGGAACATTGATTCAAGGAATTACTCCTTTAAGAAAAATTTCTATTTGGTCCTAGTACTAGAAATATTTGGTATTCATTGAGCAGTCGTTTAATATCTAAAAGACACTCATGTGGCTGGCTGGCCATGTCTCCTTGTTTGCACTGTCTACTAAAAGGTTAGAGCTCAATTCATAATCCACCTCTAGCTTATATTGAAGAGATTATGGAAAGAATTTGGCTTCCTGCACTTTTCTTACTGTTTTCTTTGCCCCATTTTCTCCATATAATATTTGTTTTGTCTTGATGAATTATGTGTATTTATGGAAATTGCTTTGACCAATTAAAAAAAAAACTGGTGACCATTATTTTTCATTAAATTGAGAAACATAAGTTTAACTAAATCATCAAGTTATTTGACTAAACAGAATTATTAATTCAGTCAAAATTGTAGAACTGGTTATGTGTGCAAAATGTCAAATTCCTGCAATTATTGAAATTGATGAGAATGGTCCAATCCAATATTTTTCCTTTTAGCCTGTAAATGGAAGTTAATTCAGCTTCATGTACATGGCCCTCTGAACGTGACCTTCTATCAGACGCAGACATAACTTTTTGAAATTCTACAAATAAAGCAGTGATATTATGTGGTCTACATTTTTCTTTTTTCTCACAATTTTTCTCCTTAGTTCTTTCTTCCTGTAATGAAAAAGAAAAAAAAAAACAGGATTTAAACTAGCTTTAGCAAGAGATTCGCCTAGGAGAATAATTTGATATGAATATCATTATTAAAATCCCACTGCTTCAAATGGATTTTTAGATTAATATATCTGCAGAGATATAAAATTATCTGATTTATAACTATGCATTATTAGATCTGAAATGTCAGTTATTATCTCCTCAGCTTAATACTTAGATTACCATATAATTTTATGCATCTTTGAGAAAAAAGGTTGAAAAGTAGCATGGATATGAATCTTCTGTCTACTGTTACAGTTGGAAATGTAGTGTCAAGAATAGCTGTGAATATCGCCCCCTCATATTGACTTAATTCCAAGCAAGAAGGGACAATGGAGTGAAAGCACATATCTTCATAAGTCATTCCTTGTTTATGACTATTCTTTGTTACAGTCTAATTGACTTCCTGTGTTACGACCCCGTCCCCGTTCTTACACTTTTAAATAGTGAATGTACGAAATTAAACCAAGAGGATTTAACCAACTCCACTTTCACTTCTATCAGTGTGTGGCATTCAAAATTAACAAGGTCCTACACGTTGAAAGAGAGAAATGGAAGTTCAAATCTTTCTTCCAAAGTCCTAAACTTGTGAATCTAGAAGCCATTGGTAATAGTAAAAT
The DNA here is from genome assembly GCF_024610735.1 of Ursus americanus. NCBI lineage: Eukaryota > Metazoa > Chordata > Mammalia > Carnivora > Ursidae > Ursus > Ursus americanus. Next base: position 29,458,892 of record NC_142145.1, read on the forward strand.
TGATCTTTTTTGGTGATTTATTAACAAGTTATTTTGATATAAATAAAGAAGTGAATGGAAGCTATATGAAGATGAACCAAAAGACCTCATCTGAAAAGACAATGATTGATGTTATTATCAAATTTTACAAAATGTAGTTAGATTGAACACATGCTTGTTCACCAACCCCCACCACGCAGCACCCCCATACTAGAGTGGGAAACAGGTAAGGCAAAGAATAGGCTTCAATCCCAGCTCTGTCTCTTGCCCACTTTGTGAATTTGGCTCTGTGAATTCACCTTCAGTTTCCTTCTTCATTAAACATGGATATCTACCTCAAACATTTGCTGTGAACATTAAGTTATAGATGTAAAAAGTCCTGGTATAGTATCCATGCATAATAGGCAATAAATTACACATTGTTTTTACTATTATTTTTTTCCAATCCACTTCTCTTTTTACTATTAGTGAACTGAAGTGTACAGAGGGAAGTTGCCAGCCTCACACATAAGCATATTAGGCAGATCTTAGAAGAAGCTTGATCATATGACTCTCCTACAATGCTATTTCCACCAAATATGCTTTTTATCCTAACAATTATTTAATTGCCTAATATTTGTTTCTATAGTCTTACCAGTGTTTCACACAAAGTAGGCATTTGACAAATGCCCGTGGGATTTAAATGTATGGACAACAAGTTCATTTTTCTCTGGCTGATTTTTCATCCAAGCTGTGTAAGGGGAAAGCCTAAATATCTGTCAGGGATTAGTTATTTGCTGTGTTCACTTCCATAATTCTGAAGCAAATGCGTGAGACGTTTTTTGATACATGCCCTTACAGTTGAATTTGATGAGTTCTGCAGTTTTATTTTGTAAAGTAGTACAGTTGAGGGAGCATTCCTAGAGCTTTTTCTTTTTCTTTTTTTTTTTTTTAAGATTTTATTTATTTATTTGACAGACAGCCAGTGAGAGAGGGAACACAAGCAGGGAGAGTGGGAGAGGAAGAAGCAGGCTCCCAGCGGAGGAGCCCGATGTGGGACTCGATCCCGGACGCAGGGATCACGCCCTGAGCCGAAGGCAGACGCTTAAGGACTGCGCTACCCAGGCGCCCCTAGAGCTTTTTCTGATGAAAGATCAAAGTATTGTTTGTCCTAACCTGTCAAAAAGCAGACTTCAGAGTTGTCTGATTTGAAGTTATCAATACATCTGGCCTAGCAGGACCTCTATAGGATCTAGATGCCATATTGTGGCCATTCTGATGTGGATTTCTTTGCCACAGATGGGCTTCCCACAATAGCCTTCTCTGGTAGTCTCAGCAGTGGGTATCAATCAGCTTCTTCCCTGTGTTTGAACTGTGCTGCCAAGAGTAAATGCCTGCCTTGCCAATTTTATTGTGGTTGTTATTCTCTTTGGATGTTGGCCAATGTTTTGCATTTTGAATTTCATGTGGATGCTTTTTAAGCTGTGAATTCCCAATTCTTTTTCTCAAATTGCTGCATATGCCCTTACGTAGGCATAGTACTTTGTGCTTTTTACTGCGGTCTCAAAGACATGGTATCATTGTTGTCTTAAAAATGCAGAATGAAAATTTTATTAGTACACCTCTTTAGCAAGAGAGCAGCAGACCTACAGTTTAAGGAAGTTTCTGTGGATCAGAGTTGTTAGAGCAGAGCTTATAATTCGTACAATTTACAGAATATTCCTTGTAGGTATGGAAGCCTTGAAAGGAATGGGAAACAACTCTTAGTTCTAGTGAATTTATTCTTTAGTTGGAGATAAAACAGAAGGTAGGTGCCTGGTCTTGCGCTCAGTTTCCTGTGATTTCAGCCATTGCTCCAGTTTGGGGTAAGTTGTTTGTGTCTTTATTAATGTTGTACTTATAGCATACTGGAACCAAGCATTACAGATGAAGCAGTCTAGAATATAAGGTCTAAGGAGATTTGGGACAGCTCCTTTTCAGACTGCCACCCTCATCTCTCCATCAACATGCACTCACGTTTTCTTCAATATGAGTGACATTGTCAAAATTTTGGATCTAGAGTTTTGCACATGATTAGCCATTGAACCAATTATAATTCGTACAATTTACAGAATATTCCTTGTAGGTATGGAAGCCTTGAAAGGAATGGGAAACAACTCTTAGTTCTAGTGAATTTATTCTTTAGTTGGAGATTAAACAGTTTCTTTCTTTTTTTTTTTTTTTAAAGATTTTATTTATTTAGGTGACAGAGAGACAGCCAGTGAGAGAGGGAACACAGCAGGCGAGTGAGAGAGGAAGAAGCAGGCTCCCAGCAGAGGAGCACGATGTGGGACTTGATCCCGAAACGCCGGGATCACGCCCTGAGCCGAAGGCAGACGCTTTAACGACTGCGCTACCCAGGCACCCGAGATTAAACAGTTTCAAACACAAATGCAATCACGAAATAAAAATACATTATTTTTAAAAAGATTTTATTTATTTGAGAGAGAAAGAGAGCATGAGTTGGGGGAAGGAGCCAGAGGGAGAGGGAGAAGCAGACTCCCCACTGAGCAGGGAGTCTGATACAGGCCTCAAACCCAGGACCCTGGGATCATGACCTGAGGGGAAGTCAGTTGCTTTAGTGACTGAGCCACGCAGGTGTTCCAAAATAAAAATACTTTAACAAGAAAACAGTATGCTTTACAATTTAAGTATACGCGCGTGCACGCACGTGTGCACACACAGACACACACACACATAGATGGTATTGGCCAACGGTTCATATCTCCAATGGCTGTACATGCTGTCTCCTCTGGATTTAGCTTTCTTTCCTGCCTTACTTAATTCCTACTGAATTTCTCCCCTCGCAAGTCTTTTTTGACCTCATTGATTAGACCAATCCTTCCTACCGCCTATTTTAAGTTGCTGTATTTTCAGTGGCCACACTTAACATAGCTTCTATTTCACATTTATTTGTGTAATTATTTGACAAATGTCTTCTTTCTCCATAGGATTCGAAGCTCTGGGAGCTTAGGGACGGTGTTTGATACTCTTGTAATACAGTGCTTTTCATAGTGTTGTGCACAAAGTGTGTAATCAGTATTTGCTGAAGTAATTCATGAATCTTCCCTGCCTGGCTGAGTTTTTCTGGAAGGACAAGCAACGAAGGGTTCCTGAATGTGCTCCACAATTGGCTGTGAAGTAAGGTTTTGTAACCTTGGCACTATTGACATTTTAGGCCAGATCATTTTTTGTTGTGCTATCCTGTGCCTGGTAAGATGCTTAGCATCATTCCTGGGATCTAGCCACTAGAAGTTAGTAGCATTTCCCTCACTACCCACTCCCCCTCTCCTGGCCCCCCTCCCCCGGCCCCCCTCCCCCCACCCAGTCTTGACAACCATAAATGTCTCCACATGTAGCCAAATACCCCCTGGGGGCAAAATCCTCCCTGGTTGACAACCATTGCTTTAAAGTAATAATTACAGCCTATTTCACCATTTTCACAGCATGAATTGTCTACTTTATCAAAATTATTATAGTCATGTAAATCTACCTTATACCATCCTTAGGCCATTGTTTAAGGTGGTATTTTTGTTCATTGCTCCTTCTTCCTCATTGACTTCAGTCCCTCAAATCCTCTTTCTACAGAGCCTGGTTCCAATTTCCATCAGTTACATGAAGCTTTCTCTATCAGTCAGGGTCCTAACAGGAAACAGAGGACCCACTCAAAAAAGATAAAAGGACTATATGCAAGGGTAGGCAAAGTTGTAGTCAAGAAAAAAAATGTATACGTATGGTATCCCATAGTTGTTAAGATCCTAATGATGTGGTTTTGGAATATAGGTGAGGTTTGGTGGTGTGGGGTCTGGAGCCAATGACCAAGAAAGAATTCTTGAGACATCTTTGGTTGAAGAAAAAAAAGAAAAAGGTGGTTTTTATTAAAGCCCAGGGACAGGACCTGGGGGCTGAAAGAGCTGCTGCACCAGCATTGGGGGGGGGGGGCATGGCTGATTATATACTTGGGAGTTTGGGATAGGGAAAAAGGGAGGTTTCAAGAGAACTTTCATATGCTAAAGAGGACCTACAAGATACCAGAGGCCTTGCCATTGTGGAGTTAAGGTTGTTTTTCCCTCTAGTAAAGCAATAACCTTAAGACAGTTGGGTGCTTCCTGGAAGAGTATCACACATATCCCACCCAGGAGTAGGAGCGTGGGGAGAGGCTGCGGGGTGTCAGCTTATGCTTCGTCTTCAGCTAGCCTTGTGTTCCCTCATCACTAAGACCTGACAGAATAGAGAGCAGGAGTGGCTAACCAAACCAGGAAGAAAGGGCACCATATGACAGGCTCTGTGCCTCTCAGTAGAGGGTCTGAGGCAAACCAAGGTGACCCTTTAAGGAGGAAGCCAGGAAAATAAATAGTCTGATATTACCCTGCCTCACATCAGTCACTTCCATGGTTCCCCACTGGCTGAATCCTACTGAAAATTAGAGTAAGAAAGCCTTGAAAGCCCCTGTGGATCAAACTTTTGTAGAGATCAGAGTGCAGAAGATAGTGTGAAGCTGGAGACACAAATGGAAGACTATTCAGCCCACCTTTTCTCTCTACCTTCGTAAACAAAACAGAATAGCCTTGAGCATTTATAACATATAATTTGTATTATTCCTGTGAAATTAACTTCTATGGTACAACAGCTCTTCCTTAATTGCCTTGGTTTGTTTTTTAAAACAAATCCTCCCTTGTTTATGTGTTAGCACACAATGACAGTGATTCTGAACATCTTTAAAAGCAGGGACTGTGTTTTAGTGCCTTCTCTTGGACACAGTCGATTACTAGAGACAGGTTTTAAAACTGTAATATTATTGTTACCATTTACATTAGTTTTGATTTCTAAGTGGAAAGCATGACAAGTACAAACATCTCTTTCTTGTTCTCTTCTAATCTTGACCAACTTCCTAAAGCAAAATGTCCCTTCTTGTCACTTTTTTCTTCCCATATGTTTTTTTTTTTGGTTTTTATTTACATTTCAGTTAACATACAGTATATTAGTGTCAAGTGTACAATATAGTGATTCAACACTTTCATACAACACTCAGTGTCCTCTTAATCCCCATCACCTATTTCACCCATCCCTCGCCACCTCCCCTCTGGTGACCATCATTGTTCTCTATAGTTAAGAGCCTGTTCCTTGGTTTGCCTCTCCTTCCCCCGCCCTTTGATCATTTTTTGTTTCTTAAATTCCACACATGAGTGAAATCATATGGTATTTGTCTTTCTCTGACTGACTATGTCATTGAGGGTAATACTCTCTAGCTCCACCCACATTGTTGCAAATGGTTGTCACTTCTTGTTTACCGTTTAACCCCACTGTAATTAGTATGCCACTTTCTTCACGGCACTGAATTTTGGTCTGATATTAGTCTGTATCAGTAGATGTGCCATTTCATTTTCCTATCAGAATCTCCTGCATTATTTGATAATGATGACATTGTCCTTTCCTTAAAACTGTCTTTTACCAGTTTCTAGGACAATGAATTTTTTCCTCCTAATTCTCTGACCATTTCTTCTACTTTGTCCCATTTTCTCTATGAACTCTCTAAATGGTAGTGTTCTCTATGTTCATTTCTCTTTTTGATCTGAATATTCTTCCTAGGTAATACTGTGTATTACTCATTGATATAAATTATGCCTACGTACTCATAGTCCCTCCCTGTGTATCTTCAAGCATCATCATGTGATGTCCCAGAGGCCGTCAAACTAAATTTTTCCAAAATTAAACTTAGTGTTCTTTCCCAAAGTAGCATTTCATCCTGGTTTCTCTGTGTCAAATGACAGCAATGCTGTCTACCTCAGAATCATCAAAAACCTCAGAATAATCCTAGCTAATATCCTACCCAGCTTCCCTTTCTAATTAACCATAGTTAATCCTTTATAAATCTATGTAGTTTATTTTCTAAATAACTTTTTCAGTTCTGTTTGCTGTATCTCATCCTTCATGTAATGTGCTTTAGATGAAAGACCAGGTCTCTGTGCATTATCTATTATCAGAATCTCCTGTCTTTTGTGTGCTCTACGTAAGAACTGGTTGGAATCTGTTCTGTCCGTCCAAGCCCAGGGATTTGAAATAGTTCTCAAAAAGTCAACAATACTAAGTTAGTCAAAAGCGGTGAGAAAATGTCAATAGCTCCCAGTTAGATCACAAAAAAGTCAGTAGGTGGAGAGACAGAATGCAAACATGAAGTCCGAAGAGAAACAAAGATGATCAACCAAGAGAGAGCCAAAAGTCGAGAACAAGAGGGAGACTTGTATAAAACAAGATGTAGATGATAGCAGGATTAATATTCAAAGTATTTTAAAATCTATATAGTTTTGGCACCCACCTACCAAAAAGGACGCTGGCCATAGACTTAGAGCAAGATCCTGTAGATTGAGAAAGTTTTGGGATGCCAAAGAGAGACTAATATGAGTGGAACAGCAAGTGGAGGGCTCTACTGGGGCTCAAGGTAGAGGTTTTCTGCCATCTGGTATGGAATTAGTACAGCTTAACTATAATTTGGCTGTATGTCAGCCCTGGGAGAAAGTGAAGGATGAATGGGTAAAATATCAACGGAGTGACTGCATCCCATAATGAACTACCAGGTCCCTGCATATGCTGTGTTTAATAAAATCTATATGGTTGAGATAGATTATAACTTGCTAATGAATGTCTGTCCCCTAATGGTACCTTGTTCCCATTCACTCTTCTATATTGCCACTGTGGTGTTTTGAAATAGAGATGCTATCATAGCACTCTGCTGCTTAAACCTTTCTAGAGCTCTCTAGCTTCTCAATGGTCTTGCTTTAATCACATTTGTATAAGCTCCCACTTTTTCTCAACTTGCACTTTACAGTTTGTTAATACTGCACAGTTATGAATTCTTTAAGTATATCAGGCTTGCACATTCTTTTGCTCCTTTGCTTTTGCTGTTCCTGCTTCCTGGAACATCCCACAGGTACTCATGTAGGAGACTCCTACTCGTCCTTCAAGAAGCTTAAACTGTCCTCTAATCCTAACAAGGTTTCTCTGGCTCCTGCATCCTTCATTTGTGAATGAATTTATGTGCCCTCTTTTCCTTGACTGCCAACGAATGAATGAATGAACATATGCCCTCTCATGCATTATTTTTGTAAGAACCCTCAGAATTTGCCATGACTGCCAACGAATGAATGAATGAACATATGCCCTCTCATGCATTATTTTTGTAAGAACCCTCAGAATTTGCCATGAGGTTAAACTGCATCGTTTCTGCCTCACATTAGACATTCTGTTTCTGTTCAAGGTCAGGGTCCTGATGATATTCATCTTCAGATCTCTAGCTTTGAGCATAGTGTCTGATACTTAAAAGGTAGTGAACAAATGAATGAATGAATGAATGTTCTTCCAAAGCTAAACTACAGGTGAATGCCAGTGGTATAATAAAAATGCAGTTGAATACTCAGGTTGGAGTCACATAGAAAGCACCCAATTTCACTAAACTGTTCAAGTAATTTGGATAAAAAATTCGTGACCCAAATTGTCATTTTTGGTGTGTGTGTGTGTGTGTACAAGTTGGTTTGTATTTTGTACCTATTGCTTTTTGTTGGTGGTGTTTTACTGAATTCTCTGTTGAATGAACTTAACTGGTAGATGGAATTGGGTGATGAGTTCAGTCATATCAGTGGTACGTGTTAGCAAAATCACTGTTTTCCTATGTAATATAAAATAGGAACTCCATCTTTTAAGACCTGGGGATAATATGAACAGGGTGAATTAATTCATATATGTAAAGTATAATGAGTTATGCATAAGGGTGTGCATTAAAAACAGTTAATAAAAGCCCACCGTGTGGAGAATACAACATCATAAAGACAGGCTTGCTTTAGAAGAAGAAAGACAAAATCATATCTAAAATAATAAAGATTTAACAAGATATTCTTTGGAAATAAACACTTCTATGAATTGCAGTATTTTCTATGTTTGACATATTGTTTACATGCTAGTCCAAATATCTGGTGATTTCTAATGAAACGGAGCTAAGGGGCTTCAGCATCAAGTGTTAGAATACAAATGCAAGGACTGTAGCATTTATGTTGTTTTTGCATAATCCTATGACATGCTGAATACAAATTTGGTAACTCTCATGATTTTGGATGCTACCAGTTCCTTTTCAGTTATATCATCTTATCATATAATGCAGAAAGAGAAACACTTGTTTTGTGTAAAAATATCCCACTTTTGCTCACAAACTGAATTTCTTACCATCTCTGTCTTCATTTGTAATTTGTTTTCTTGAACAAATGATTTTTTGATCTAACATTTGTACATCAGTGATAGGGCTTTTTGTCCTCTTCTCAATTCTGTGCAGTGTTTTCATCACATTTAACACTTGAAATATAAATGAGAAATGGGAAAATACTTTATTCAATATTTATGAGCCTTCTGGTGACTGAATTTTTCTCCATTCCAATTCTTTTGACATAGAACACCCCTTCATTGTTGACTGAGTGCACTGCCTTTATTGCGTCGCTGTTTTCTCACATTGCTCCCAAATGCTGCTGTATTTTAGTCCAGATGCTCCATAATTTGCCCCATGCTATCTACCCAACTATATTGACCATGTCTTCCACGGATCCACTTTTCACTACAATTAGTGATGTGCTTACAGTGTTCTTTGCTTATTCCTTACGCTTTGCCCGTGCTCCTTGACATCCTCAGCTAAGTGAATGTGATCTATTGCTGCTTGCAGCAACCACTCCAAATCCAACCGAACCTTCAAAGATGAACGTTAGACACCAAGACCTCCACACAGATTTATTCCATGATTGTGTTACCCAAAGAGTGCACTCTTTTCTCAATATTTACATATACAAAAAAAATAGCACCATACACTCTACCATTTAAAAGTCTAATTGCTTCATGTGTGAATTCTGTCCCCACATTTCGTAGGAGAAAAGGATCATCTTTTACAATTTTAAAATGTTTCTCATAGTACCATTTGTAATGCATAGTAGAAACAGGCAAAAGTAGTATTACAAAGTTCCCCTATGGATCTAGCTTGCCTAATTTTGCCTATTCTGAGCATCAGTATTTTGACTGTGTATATCTGGTAATGGGTAGCCAATTCATTTTGACTGATGAGCTAACGCATGTTTACACCATACTTTATAGTTTTTAAAAGAAGTTTCACATATAGTATCTCATTTTATCTTAACTGAGCAGATTAAGCAGATGTTTCATTAATAATAGTGATTACAGTTTTCAATAAAAACTCATGAAGTATCAAAATAACATGACTAATATATTTCTTTAACATGTACTCTAGTATAAATGTAAGCTTTATATTTAAATAAATTATTCATGTTATATATTATTTTTAAAAATGTAGCACAGAAAATATAAAAATTTCCATATTAACCATGATAATGGTTATTATAAATGGCTAATTATTGAATGCTTGCTTTGTGTATGCACTCCACTAGATACTTTATTATATCTTATACTCACAATGGTCCTGAAAGATAGGATTCTTACTATTTTATCTATAAAGAAATTGAGGTTCAGACAACCTGGCCTGTCTCAGGTCATATAATTATTACTTGGCCAATGAAAATTTCAAGCCCAGATATACCATTGGTTCCAAAATCTTCCCTCTTTCCCCTGGACTAAGCTCCATCTCTCAATCCCCCTTTAAAGATAAGTAACATAAAAAAACCCAATGCAGACAGATTTTGAATTTTAACCAGTTTTACTTCCATTATATTGCAATTGCCTTCAAATCTATGCTAATCTGTTATTTTAAACTCCTTTAGTACATATCATAATTATGACATCTAATAAATGTTAACCTTTTGATGGAAGTAATTTCAAACCTACATGAACATTATCCAATTAATTATTCAAAGACATTGTTGGATAATAATTGTGAAACTAATTATTATAGATCAAACTGGTCACAAAATGGATTTTCTTTTCCATTATGCCAACAAAACTCTGCAAATCTAATCCATTGTCTTTCATTCTGCGAAACCACTTAAGTAGATGAAAAGTATTAAAAGAGAATAAACTTTGAGAACATCGTGATCAAATGATCAATTTAGCTTCAACGGAATTGTGAATGTTTTACCTACCAAGTGAGTTCAGACCTGTTAAAAATGCTGATGTAATTCAAACAGATTTTCTCTCTACCAATCCTGCATGCTGCCTGGCTGAGTCTAAAAATGCCATTTTCTGAGATACTCGGGAATTGTGTTCAGGCTGTATCTGGGCTCTGATTTCAGCTTGACCAAGTTTGAATAGGAAGATCAGTCTAGCTCTTTTCTCTCTTTTACTTCAGAGACAGATTGTAGTCTGAGGAAACTAAACAAATGTTTTACTAAAATCCAGATTTTTGTTATCTGAAGCGTGGTCATCAGACCATCAGTATAGCACCCTCTGGGAGTTTGCCGGCAACGAAAAGAAGGCAACTCATTAAACACCTTCAAAACAAAATATTGAGTATATAAAAATAGCCTTCAGTAAAAATTCTTCATTCACTTTGACTACTCAATTAACTGCTATTGAATTCTTAGAAGTTTATATATGCAAAATGAAAGTTGCTCACTGCGTTTTTATACTTCCTCTTTTGCTCCATGCCATAAAGTCACTTAGCTTTTTTTTTTTTTTTTTTAAAGATTTTATTTATTTCACAGAGAGAGAGGCAGGGAGAGAGGGAACACAAGCAGGGGGAGCAGGAGAGGGAGAAGCAGGCTTCCTCCTGAGCAGGGAGCCCAATGTGGAGCTCCATGCTGGGCTCAATCCCAGAACACTGGGATCATGACCTGAGCCGAAGGCAGATGCTTAATGACTGAGCCACCCAGGCTCCCCTAAAGTCACTTAGCTTTTAAGTAGACCAAAATCGACTGTAACATGAACCTAACCTCAGGATCCACTATTCCTTGAGGTGGTCATGCAAATAAAACAGAATATCCTTTAAAAACAATATAGATATCCATTGGAAACTTAAATTTAAAAATTTGTTGTTAAACTTGTGAACAAACTAAAAGGTTTACAGACTCCATATTTTGAGAAATATTCCCTGTATGATTGGAGCATTACAACTATTTGAAGGTTTTTTAGAATGGATTCATCTCTGGGAGGGTTAAATATAAGTCACAAACTCTCTAGAATAGATCATTCTTTCAGATATGCAATCAGCATGAAAAACCCAAGAGACTTGCATTAATCCTCCCTTTCTTCATTTCTTTTCCTCTCTCCCTCCTTCCACAAAAATGCATTAGAGATCTTGTTAAAAGTCAAGTATTGTGCTAGGCCCTAAGGATGCAAAATAAGGAAGATATACATCTTGTCTTTGAGAAGGTAAAGAGTTTAGGCACGGAATAGTCATAATCAAACATTCACCATGTTACATGACAAATATAACAAAGTAAAGAGATAGATGCATTCTAACAATTCCTCCCAAGGCAAATATATCATTCAAGATGACATAGTTCATACTGAAAATGTTTCTCTAATTTCAGTGAGTTAAAACAACAAAATTTATTTTTTTATTCACACTCTTGTCAATTTTGGGTTGGTTGGCAGAAAGTTCTACTTCATGTGATCCTTGCTAAGTGGCCCAAGTTGAGGGAAGCTCCTTATTTGGATGTCAATAGCACTCAAGGCAGGAATATGGGAATATAAAGACTTATACACAGTTTTAAAAACTTCTCATATCTTATTGGTCAAAACCTGTCACATGGCCACAACTAACTTTAAAGGCGACCTATATATACACAATCCTACTGTGTCCTAGAAAATAGAAATAGTTGAATAGCATTAATAATGTCCACACAAGAGACTTGTGTCGCTCCTATCTAATGCAGCGCACTCCTCTGCGTACTTCTACATCTCTGGGGTTTCTTCTGCTTGCAGGTATCCTCTTTATGTACTTACAGGTCCAGGACTTCCATATTTGTATAGAAATGTTCAATACTGGGGTGCCTGGGTGGTTCAGTCAGTTAAACCTCTAACTTTGGCTCAGGTCATGATCTCAGGGTCCTGGGATCAAGCCCCGTGTAGGGCTCCCTGCTCAGCAGGGAGTCTGCTGCTTCCTCACCCTCTGCCCCTCCTCACTCGTGCACGCTCTCTCTCTCTCTCTCAAATAAATAAAATCGAAGAAATGTTCAATACTTACAAGTCCCTCATAGTTTACCTGATGCTTGCTTGCCATTAAATATGAGTCCCTGCATTCTTTGGGTAATTATTTTTCTATAACATTTGTTGATTTTTTTCCTCCCCACTTTATATATGTTCTCTTGATATTTTGTGCCTGTCAGTGATCATAAATCCAAAATTCTAGTACCTTACCCTGTGTTTCAAATGAATCATTCAATTCTCATTATATTGTTCAACTAAACGTGGTGATTTGTAGATTTCTAGATAGTATTTATTTTTATCTACTGGCTATTTATCACTTTCTCACTTTACCAGCTATTTTAAAATTTATCTCTTTTACCCTCCCCCCCCCCCAAAGACAAAAATTTTCAGGCCCCATTACTAAGGAGATTAAACACAAAGTTTAATCATTTGATTGTACATAACTTTTCAATTCTTGCTAGATCTTTTAGCCTGGGTTACATTCCTAGATAGTTACATTGTCCTTTGTGGCCTCAAGTATTCGTAGGATCCTTCAATTTTAGTTCAGCACTTTATTTTCTGGCTGTGGCCCTGCGTAACAATTTCTGCTTTAGATATCCTTGCACATAGTTGTCTTCTACAAATATGCCTTCAATGTGAACAGTTTGTAAACTCTGACAGTTTCTGTTACTGGTGATATGATCCTATCATTTAATACTCAGTGGGAAACCATAGATAATGCTGCAACTGGTCAAGAATCAAGGCAGCATTGGAGATTGTGTTTTGTTTTTTTGTTTTGGTTTGGTTTTTTTTGTTCTTTTTTTTGTCTGTGCTAATCATCCCATTCTAGACTTTCTATTTTGTCTGCATGGTCTATATGATCTGAATGACAGATGACATCTCAGGGATTGATAAGAAATAAAAAATAATAATATCCAAGTATTGGAAGAGGGTTTGGGGTTATCTATTCTAACTTCATACCCAAAGTCTAAAATTTCCTGCATATTCGTAAAGTTGAAGGGAATGAGTCTGGCCTTCCAGACTGGGAAAATGGAATAGACTAAAGCAAAGCTATCTCTCTTGGGGAGATAACACTTGGGAAGACGTATCTGAAGTTTTAGGATTCAAATTAAGAGAGCAGGCAATACTAGGAAGCTGAAACTGGAAAGCTAGTGTGGGTCACACTGTTTAAAGGCCATGCAAAGGGAATAGTTTAGATTTCATACCTTAAGATTTGGGAGCTTCATCCTGGAGTTAGTGAGACGGCATTAAAAGTTTCATGTGGAGGAGGTGCTTTGAATTTTAGCTCCTGGCCTCCTCTTAAAGAAATCAAAGAATTTTTCTCAGGAGTAAAGAGACTTAATGTCATAGGTAGTAGGGCTTTTTAAAGGGAAAGCTGTTATTTATAGTAGAGTCTATGAGGTTCTTTGCTTGAGATTAATGGACTGGTCATTGCAGAGAATGGCCTCTCCATTTCTAGGTAGTTGAATGCAGATGACCTAATAGTTCTCTTTCATCTTGGATTTTTTATGGTACTGATTACATTAATTAGGAGAAGATACTGTATAATGAAGCTCGTCAGGAAAAAAAAATTAATAGGTTACCTTAATAAGTTTTTTCTGTGATTTGTGTTGCTGATATGAACAGCAATTATCCAGCTAAGTAATGAGCCACTAATGAGCATGTCTTTCTTAGATTGTGTTGCAAGTTCACTGGAGGAGTTTAACTATAAAGGCTAGCAATAATTTCTTTTCCATAGGTAAGTAATCTTGACAGGAGTATTTGTAATAACCCACAACAATGAATCCCATTATTTATTAGTATGACCCCAAATCATACCTTCTTAAATATTACCCTACAGTTCTTTAATTCTCTGCCTTTCTCTTTAGACAGTTACTTTATTACATGCAGATTCATGTAAAACATTTTTCAGGGCTGGTAATAATTAGTTGTACAAAGTAGGCATACAGGTGAGACTGAAAAGGTTGAACATTTATCCCAATGGATGAGATATACAAGATTTTATTTAGAACTGTCTCTTGATAACTAAGTAAATAATTCAATATGGCTTTGAAAATTCATTTGAAATTTTCTAGTTTCATGGCTCAAAATGAAGCTTTGTTTGATGAAAATCCATGTAACATATGATTGAGTAGCTTAGTGTGATGGAGAGGAAATAACACAGGGATTTAGGAGATTTGAATTTAAGTAATTTAAGTCTACCTCTAGTTAGAGAATTTTGGTCAAGTCTTTTAATCTTGTCATCCCTACTTTTTTCATTTGAATAAATAATTTGCTTCATTTTCTCAAAATTTATTTCTAGTACTAAAACGTTATGACCCAGATTATTTTCATAGCATAATAAAATCAGAATTTTTAAACATTGTATTTCATGTTTCTGCTATCTTTGTTACCTATCATATAATGTGATGAGTATATATGACCTTAATTTTTTGTTTTGCCTGTCCTATTTCACCAGTATTGTAAAATCCTTGAAAACGAGGTTAAATCTAATACAAATTTCCCCCAATGTAAACACATTCTAAATTAAGTCCTCTTATTGGAATGGTACTAATATAAAGTTTGGGAAAGCCAGCTCATTTTTGCAAACCTTAAGAGGCTAAAATTTCTGGCAGTATCCATATCATTTTACATTTAGTAACTAGTACTGGTAGAGAACTCATCTAAATAGAAGAGTAGAATTGTAGTTTGGTTATTGCTAGAGTTGTTCACAACTACTTACTGAGTCCAGCCTTTGGTGAATTTTTACACATAGTGATGGTTTATATCTCCTACATTCTTTCACATATTTACAAAGTAAGGCCAAAGTAGTTTTATGAAGAAACTATACTAAGCACAGATGATTTAATTTTTAGTTTAATCCAACTTTCAGTTGGTAGCCCCCTTTTCCTCTTGCTCCCCAAGAAAAGATACTAAATCCTTTTCTTTCCTTTTTAGTCAGCTTTCTGATTCATATGACGTGTAGTTAATTAAAACATAGATTTTAGTTTTTTTAATCATGGCATCTATGTTGAAAAAGGATATAGAACTATCCTTTCTCTTTAGAGAAGAAACAATAGCTCTTCCCTTTAGTGATTATGTACTACAAAATCATGACTTTACACGTCCTTTATGTGTGTTCTTTGCATGAGTGTACTTTCCTATGAAGTACATCATTTTCCAGATTCTCTTGATGTGTTGTAACAGAATGCAGACCCCAAAGCATGCTAAAGAGCCGGCATCTGTGAGGTAGGACGCTGTGTCAATACTCTACTCCTTCCCGGCAGTGACTCAGTGTCTTCAGTTAGCTCATTCAACACTGAGGTGAGGGGATAGATGCTAAATGATTTTGCTTTTGCTCATTGAGCAAAACAACCTTGAGAGATGCCATGCTAAGCCTTCCAGATAGTCATTAAGCCTTTGTTCATATTTATTCCAGCATACTGAAAATCCTGACTATACAGCCACCTGACAGCTCAGTAAGTCTGCTGGGTTCTTCCTAACACATCACCCACATATGCTAAAAGAACCAGTCCTGAATCTTTTTTCATTTCTCTATAAGCCAGTATAATCAAAAATCCTACCTTAACATCTTTAGCATCGATTGTTCCTTCTACCAACACCTGCTGAAGCTTCCAAGCAAACTCACATCTAATTTATTTTATTTCAGATGAGATATGCACTCACTTTGTATTAAAATAATCTTGTCTCTTTAGCCTTTGTGCTTTTAAGGGACAGTAGTTTTTATAATAGCAAAAGCACAAGGACTGGAAATAGTTTTTATTTATTTTTTATTCTGACTTAGTATCTATGATACAGTTTTCAGACACCATGTTTTTCTTTTTTTCAGATACCAGGTTTTAAAATAGCAGCAGTGTTCTCAGAACATGAATGCTTTATTCAAGGCTGTCTAAAACTATAAAATGTCATAACCCATTCTAAAAAACAGAATTGCCTAAGGACTGTGTCTTATCAAGAAAATTCTAAGGAAGAAATGACCTACCCATAATAAAAGGGTCTTTTATTATTGTTTCTTTTTTAATTTAAGGTAACAAACTTATACATTGAAAACTTAGAGACACATAATTTAAAAAATCAATACCACAGGGATAATAAATCAAAACAAAAATGTAATTATATATGAACAATTGTGACCCATATAAGGTATTTTTAAAGCCATACACTCCCCATAAACATATCATAGGAATCATCCTTCAAAATTATTGTGATAAAAAGTTATTTCCTTCAAAAGAAAAATAATTCTTTTCACATGCTGAGCCTAGAAATTCCTATTTACAATGAAGCGTTTTGCATTTCCTCAGTATTGCTTAATTATGCCTCCTCTATTAGGGGAGGACTGAAAATTTTATATGGCATTCGCAAATTCAGGAGTCATTTACTTAAATCAAGTAAATTTAGGGTTAATTTCTTTGCAAAATGTTAATCTAGAATAGTTGCAGTCAAAACACAAACAACAGACCCCTGAGGCCCTACAAATGGAAACTATTTTCATAATAATACTAAGTTGCTACTAGCCTCTTTACTATGATGCTGTTGGCTCTTTAGCAAAAATCAAGGCAGTGGTACTGAATTGCATTAGTAGTCCTTGTATTCTTCATGGCCATGCGGTCCAAAAGAAAAAAAAAGGAAAAAAGAAAGCCAGCTTCACTTAAAAATACCCTTGCTAAGTCAGTAAAAATTATGAATTTTTTTGAATCTCCTCCCTTGAGTACATGTCTTTTTAAAAGTATTTTATCGATGAAATAGAAAGTCCACAAAAGACACTTCTGTGGCACAGAGAAGCCCAATAGTAGTTGCAGCTTCTCTACGTAAAGATTTCTCTCATGAGCTTGGCCATGATATTAATAAATATGATTTCTTTGATATTATAAAATCAATGTGTTAACATTTGGAAGATCAGCATTGCTCAGTGAACCAATATTTTCCAAATGATCGATACAGGAGGTTACAAAATCAGGCATGAGTAAAAAATCTATTCAAAATGTAAGATAGAAAAATCAATTTAAATGTAAGAAGGTACAAGCCATTCACTCAGTTTCAGTCTTTATGGCACAAGGAACTGTTAGTTATTGTTTTGGTATGATAGCAAACAACAATATCCACCATTACCCAGAAAGTCTCTTCAAATACTCCTTCCTTTTGCAACTTCATAAGCCCAGACCGTCTGCATGTACTACCCAAAACAATATATTCTACCATATTAAATGAAAAACCAAATATCAGAATTCAACTTTCTTATATTTGTCCTGAGACAAGATTTGTAGAAAGGTAACACAATGCCATTCGTCTCACAAACGTTTTGTTTTGGAAAAAAGCCCTTTTAATAAAAAAGTTATGGTAACAAACAATGATTTATCATTGTTATTTTTAAATGAATTAATAAATATAATTAAAATTCTTAGTTTAACATCTAAAATGGTACATATCAGCAGGTAGGATTCATATAAACCATTAGAAGCCACTGATCTAGAAATTTAGTCTCAGATTTTGATATACAAAGAAAGGCGTTTTCGTTTTGTTCTTGGTTTTGCTTTTGCTGTTAAAAGTGGTAAAGATCGCCTTAATAACCTTTACTCCTCTCCATTAATAATCTTCCATCTCCCATGTCCTCAAACTGCACACCCTAGCTCATATTCTCTTTTCCTAATTAGGACATAGCTAGAAAAACAGAATGACAAGAGTACAGGTTTTCAAATTCATCCTACCTGGAAATTAAAATGGGAGTTAGAGACTATCAGCTTTGGTCAGGTGGTGATGATAAGGAGTCTCAAACAAGTAGAGACAGTTGGCTTGGGTCACAGTGGGCTGGGATAGGGAACACCTACTTTGAGGACCAAGGCCATAAGTTAATCAAATGTATTTTGTTAGATACGGATGAAAGGTTGGGGATACATAGAAGATAGTTATCTTCAATTTCCTAAGAATATAAATCCTAATCCACGTTGGGATGAATGTTCCTTCTTCTCCAATTTATATTTGATAGGTATATTGTTGGCCTAGAAATGCTGATGTATTTGTAAAAAGCTCCCCTAGGACATCCTGTCTTTAAAAGTTTATTTTCATATTTTTGATATCTAACCCACCATCTGTGACTCCATACTTCAATTATTACTGTAATTCTTCACCTATAACTGGCTTGATTCACTTGCTAGTCAGAATGCCTTAAGCCCCTTCGGCTCATGGTTTCTTTTTAGATCTGAATGTAATAAAAGTTGTGACGTTAACAGACTGTTTTAAAGCAGCATGATGCCTCAAAACTTACCTGTACTCTGTCCTATTCAGGGTCCAGTCCTATTCTAGCCAAGAATCAGATTCTATTTCTTAAAACGGAAACATCTCTGAAAAGTAATTAAAAGAGTTCTTGCTGAAATTGGATTTTTAAAATGAATGCTTCCATTTTTATCAGAGCAATGTTTGCAAAATGCTTTATAGGACTATTAATAAGCACCTTGGGCAGCAAATAATATCAGGTTGAAATGTACCAAAACATGTATTAATTGCCCCATAAAACACGCTCTGTTGTGTCTTATTGCTTAAATCAGGTGGAGTTGCCAAGGCAACTCTTGCATCCTACAATGCCACTCTGGCTAAAAGAGGGCATAGGAAATTCCATGCTCCACTTAC
The DNA here is from genome assembly GCF_024610735.1 of Ursus americanus. Taxonomy (NCBI): domain Eukaryota; kingdom Metazoa; phylum Chordata; class Mammalia; order Carnivora; family Ursidae; genus Ursus; species Ursus americanus. The sequence goes on from NC_142145.1 coordinate 29,477,603, forward strand.
AGAAAGGCTAACAGAAAAGCTGCACAGAAATGAAGAGTTCTCATTGTTTACACTCGACTGCAAATACACTCACACTGACACAAAGTATTCAGTTACAAACAACATTAGATGGGAACAAAACAGGTCAGATACCAGCTATTTTCAATGAACCTTTGAAACTGACAGCAAAGGCTTTCCATATGGGCACTAAAGTCACGATGCATGAGCATGAACATATTCTCTTAACTTTCCAGTACGTTCCCAGTGCATGAAAAAAGCGATCAATCTTTTGTTTCAAGTGAGAGTCTAAGCATGATCCACCTTCGGGTGTCTGAACTATTGCCTCATTATTTATTCATGCATTGTTTTTCTTTATTAAGTGCAAAGTGCCTTGATAGTGGCAGAAGGTGGCTACTTTTTGATTCTAAAGTCTAGAAGCTTTACTAGAGTAAGGAGGTTCCTGAGGGTCATGCTTGCTAGCTCTTATCACAACTGTGAAGAAAATCTTGTGGCTGAACAGCAGGGGGATTTATTCTAGTTCATGCCATGATCTGATGTAGGTTGAGCAACTCTGTTGGGTGGCTTTTTTCCAAGTAGTGACTCAAGGACTAGGCTTCTTCCACCTTGCGAAGCTGTCCTCTTTAACACAGTATCTATAGTTGCTGCAGAGAGTAAGAAAATGTGTGATTACACAGATGGTTTTATGGTAGAAGTACAGTCAGTTTCACTTTGTGTGTGTGTGTGTGTGTGATTCTTCATCCAGTGACCTATGCACCAAAAAAGATGTTATAGGGGCGCCTGGGTGGCACAGCGGTTAAGCATCTGCCTTCGACTCAGGGCGTGATCCCGGCGTGATGGGATCGAGCCCCACATCAGGCTCCTCTGCTGTGAGCCTGCTTCTTCCTCTCCCACTCCCCCTGCTTGTGTTCCCTCTCTCACTGGCTATCTCTCTCTCTGTCGTATAAATAAATAAAATCTTTAAAAAAAAAAAAAGATGTTATAGACCTCTTGTCACATCCCATATAGTGACAGAATACAAACTGAATAATCCAATAGACTTTACCATTCAGTAAAGGGAACAAATGAGAAATATAGCAGTCACCTCTCCTTAGTAGTTCTGAAGCTGAGTTTGACAGTTATTTTAAAGGACTCCCTACCAGGAGTCAAGGTGGGTTACCTAATCTATAATACCTGATCTTAATCTCTGATTTGAGCATTGGGAAACATACTGTCTTCAGGGCCTATATAGACCTAAAAGCTGATTCTTGTCCATGAAACGTTGGGAGCTGAAAGCTCAATTTTAAGGGTTGAATAGTCAGCCATGTTTAAATTGAGTGTATGGTTTCTTTGAAAATGCACTTCCCAGAAAAAGCTATTAAACTTCTGATCGATGTGCTTTTGTAACTACTCTCAATATTCTTTGCAAGATACAACTTTTAAATCTAATTTATTTGCTTTTTTATACTGTGTCTCTTTCTATGCTGGCAGCCACATTAGAGATGTCCTCTATAATAACAGAGATAGCTGTAACCTAACCTGGTCTCTCCTGAATCACTTTACTCAACCGAGAACTTTAATTGGCCCATTGCTACACAGAACATTTACAGAATTCTGTATCTATTTAGATAGATAGTACTGTCTGATGTTGTACTTACCAGTTACATATGGCTCCTGAACATCCAGGTGTAGCTAGTACAAACTGAGATGTGATGTACATGCTGGATTTTGAAGTCTTAGTATGAAAAAGTGTAAAAAATAACATTTTTATATTGATTGCATGTTGAAATAATAGTTCATAAAAATTTTTAAAAGACATATTTTTTTTCACCAGGTTCTTTTTACCTTTTAAATATGGCTTAGTAGCCATATTTCCTAGTGAAAATTTTAAATTATCCATGTGACTCATATTTCTATTTGAAAATAATGGTCTAGAAGCAATTGTCCAAGTAAGGTACCATTTTTCTGGATTGCCTACGTTCTCTTTCATATCTTTTTGAAACTAGACAATTATTTCTTAGAACCCCTTGCCAAGCACAGATAATAAAACCCAACACATAAGGCTAACGTTTTTATTTTCCAAATCTTGCCTTAGTGCCATAATCTCATTAGGCAAGTGCATTGGCTTCTAGGATCTATTCAGCAACAATTTTGCTAATATGTTTTCCACTGTATATCACTGAATTCCGTCTTTCTAGCATCTGATATCAGTTTTTAGCTTGCAGGCCACCCAATTAGCAAACCAATTTGGGGTTACAACAGCATCCTACTTCAGGCATCACTCAGTAAACTGAAGAAGGTTAGACTCTGTTGCAGTAAAAGAGAAACTCTCAGGGACTTGACGCAGGCTACTCATATTAGAATCTGATGTCGTTTGGACAGCTTTTGTCCAGAGGATGACTCAGGGGTCCAGGCTTCTCTCAGGCTTGTGCCATTTCCATTGTGGTTTGGAAATTAGAGTGATAATGACACAGGGGTCTATGCTAGACCTGGAAATACCTGACCTCACTTTGACCACCCTACGTTTGTCAGCTTCCTGTTACATGGCCCCTGCGTAAGTATGAAAGCTGGGAAATAGTCTTCCTACATGTCCAAAAAGAAGAATTGGGACTGGTGAGCATTTAGCCTATCTCTACCACAGTAAGGAATTCAGATGCCCTATATAAGGATTATATAGTGAAAGACATGTGTTCACTCTACAGAGCTTTTGCCTGTGTGTCATGTACTCATAATATGTGAGTGGGATGTCTATTCATTGATATTTGAATCCCTCAGCGGAACCTGGTGAGAACAGAGGTGATCCAAGCCCCAGGGCAAATCATAAGATGAAGACTGAAGAAACTTGGGATGGCTAGCATATTGCCCATAAAACTCTAGGCACTCAGTAAGTGCCTGTCACTGGGGTGAGATGAGGTCTGTATTTAAATAAGGAGAGAAGTGCCAGTGAAGCAGAAATTATACTTACTTATACATAGTTCTATAGGAGGAACTGAGACAATTTGGTAGAGAAAGGTAGCAGGAAATATTGTTCAGTAGAATACATTCTTTGACAGACACTGGAATCCTCTAACCATTCCAAGAGTTGCCTTATGAGGTCTTGAGGTTCTTAGTATTAAGAGGCCAGCTATCTCTGGAAATAATCTATCAGGATCACTTCTGAGAACTTTCCTGGATACAGTAGTTGGCCTCTGATTTCCCTTTCAATTCTAAAAGCCTAAGTTAAGACACTGAAGATTCAAATACATGTATGTGACAAATAAAATGGTGAAGTTTTGCCAAAGACAGTTCTATCTACAGTGGGGACATACGCTAGAAAACTGGTTAATGAGACATAAAAAACACCATTATCTGGAGACTTTTAACATCTTACCAGCAGAGATTCTAAAACTGATACTAGAATTTATTATAATTGGAGGATATTTATAGTTAAGTATTGTGCAGTTTCCTACTGTAATCCTTCCTTCACCAACTTTTCCTCAACAGTCAGCCAAATAATTTTCCCAAGCTGTTAAAATGAATAAAATGATTTCAATATTTAATCAGAACAGGAGACGAGATCTGGATCTTGGTCTAATTGTCTCCTTTAAACCCCATAATGTTGTCTGCTCACCAATCAGATCACTGGCTCGGAGACTGGTATAGTTAAAAACTAAAAAAGGCAATTGATCTTTATGAGAATATATTGTATGAAATATTCAAAAAGGCTCTGTATAGGCCTTTCTTTAAGAATGTTTCCCTAGGTTGGGAGGTTATGTAGAAGTTCTCAATAGCTGATTCAGAATTTATATTCATTTTACCAACGGTTTATGTTAAAAAAAAGATCCAGACTGCTCCCCAAAGCATTCAGTTTAACAAAGAAAAAGTCTATGATAACACATGTGAAATAAACTCAACAAAGAGTAATTATCTTCCCGTGACAACTTCCCTGACCAGTCTTCTTTCACCTGCTTTCTACTTTTCTGTATTTCTTCTGAAAGTATAAATTCTTAAAATTCTGAATTTATACATACCTCATTTTCAATTTTATTGTGTCACTTGTGAAAATCTTGTCTTGCTCCTTGTGGTATTAGGGCTTTGAAGAATTCCTTGTACCAAAATACATAACTAATAACCAATTATTAAAAAATAACCAATTGATAATTTCCTATTTGTTTAATAAAATATACCCTAGCATGTGAATTATATGAAAACACATAAAGTCTTGGTACAATATTAAAATACCAAATTTGAAAAAAAATTCTTCCCCATCTGATATCTTACCAGCAATAACAAACACTGACTGCCTCCTATACATTGAAAAAACATTTAGAGGAGACTCAGTGACGCTGATCTGGATAGTCATTATATTTCTCTTTGAGAAAATTAATACATATAACTGATAAGGTCAAGATTTATTATTTTTTTTCTCCATTATTTTAACATTCAGAGAAAGGAAGCAACTTTGAATTTTTGTAAGGATTTGAGTTGGTCAATACCTTAAGTAACTACAAAAGTGCATAAGAATTCTTTCGGCTTTATTGTGGTATAATTGATATATAACATCATGTAAGTTTGAGGTATATGATGTGTTATGTATTATATAATGATTACCATGATAGAGATAAGTAGCATCCTATCACCCCACAGAATTACCATTTGGGGGGGGGGGTAAGAACATTGAAGATTCACTCTTAGCAACTTCCAAGTATATAATACAGTATTGTTAATTATAGTCACCATGTTACATCCTAGATTCCCAGATCTTATTCTTCTTATAACTGAAAGTTTGTACTCTTTGACCAACATCTCGCCATTTCCTCCACCCCCAGCCCTAGGCAACAGTCATTCTACTCTCTGTTCCTATGAATTTAGTTTGTTTAGATTCCACATATAAGGGAGATAATACAGTATTGGTCTTTTTCTGTCTCACTTATTTTACTTAGCATGATGCCCTCAGGGTCCATCCATGTTGTCACAAATGTCAGGAATTCCTCCTTTTTATGGTTTAATAATAATCCATTGTATATCTATACCACATCTTCATTATGCATTCATCCATCAGCAGACACTTAGATTGTTTCCATATCTTGGTTATTGTGAATAATGCTGCAATGAACCTAGGAATACAAACGTCTTCAAGTTTCTGATTTCATTTCTTTTGATATATCCTGAGAACTAAGAATACTAGATTATCTTATTATTATCCATAGTGACTGTACCAATTTACATTCTCACCAACAGTGTACAAGGATTCCCTTTTCTCTACATCCTTGCTAACGTTTATCTTTTATATTTTTGATAATAGCTATTTTAACAGGTGTGAGGTGATATCTGATGGTGGTTTTGATTTGCATTTTTCTGATGATTAGTGATAGCATCTTTTTACGCACCTGTTGGCAATTTGTATATGTTCTTTGGAAAAATGTCTATTCAGGTCCTCTGCCCGGTTTTTAATTGGATTGTTCGGGGTTTTTTGTTTTTTTGATATAGGACTATATGAGTTCCATTTATATTTTGCATATGAACCAATTATTACATACGTGGTTTGCAAGTATTTTCTCCCATTCTCTAGCTGCCTTTTCATTTTGTTGATCTTTCTACTGTGCAGAAGCTTTTTAGTTTAATGTAGTCCTGCTTATTTATTTTGCTTTTTTTGCATGTGCTTTTGGTGTCATATTGAAAAAATCATTGTTAAGACTAATGTCAAGAAGCATTTCACCAATGTTTTCTTATAGGAGTTTATGGTTTCAGGTTTACATCGAAGTATTTTTTTTTTTTATGTTAGTCACCATACAGTACATCATTAGTTTTTGATGTAGTGTTCCATGATTCATTGTTTGCGTATAACACCCAGTGCTCCATGCAATACAATACGTGCCCTCCTTAATACCCATCACCAGCCTAGCCCATTCCCCTACCCCTCTCCCCTCTGAAATCCTCATTTTGTTTCTCAGAGTTCATAGTCTCTCGTGGTTCATTCCCTCTTCTGTTTACCACCCCCCCTTCATTCTTTCCTTCCTTCTCCTATTGAAGTCTTTAATCCATTTCAAGTTAATTTTTGTAACTGGTATAAGATAGGCGTCAATTTCATCTTTCTGGATGTGATTATCCAGTTTTCCCAGTACCATTTATTGAAGAGACTATCCTGTCCCCATTATTATTGGTACCTTGCCAAATAATAGTTGTATGTAAGGGTTTATTTCTGGCTCTTTATTGTGTTCCATTGGTTATGTCTATTTTATGTTAGTGCCATGCTGTATTCATTACTATAACTTTGTAATATAGTTTGAAATCAGAAAGTGTGATGCTTCCAGCTTTGTTCTTTTTCAAGACTGTTTTGGTTATTGGGGGTCTTTTGGGTTTCTATATAAATTTTAAGGGTTTTTTTTTTTTCTATTTGTATGAAAAATTCCATTGGAATTTTGATCGGGATTGAATCTATAGACAGCTTTGAAGAGTAATGACATTTTAACAATATGAATTCTTCAGATCCATGAATATGGGATGTCTTTATATTGTGTTGTCTTTAGTTTCTTTCATCACAGTCATATAGTTTTCAGGGTATAGATTTTTCACCTCTTAGTTATATTTAATCTTAAGTATTTTCTTGCTTTTGATGCTATTACAAATGTGATTGTTTTATTTCTTTTTTAGGTTGTTGTTTGTGTATAGAATTGCAATTGATTTCTGCATGTTGCTTTTGCATCCTGCAACTTTACTGAATTTGTTGATTAGTTCCAGTAGTTTTTTCGGTGGAGTCTGTAGGATTTTCTATATATATGATCATAACATCTGTAAACAGAGAAAACTTTACTTTTTCCTTTCCAATTTGGATGCCTTTTATTTCTTTTTCCTGCCTAATCACTCTGGTTAATACTTTCAGTACTGGTTAGAATGGATCACTTGTCTTGCTCCTAATCTTAGAGGGAAAGCTTTCAACCTTTTACTGTTGAGTATGATGATAGCTGTGGGTTTGTCGTATATGGCATTTATTAAGTTAAGGTACACTCCTTCTAGACCCAACTTGTTGAGTTTTTCATCATGAGCAGATGCTGTATTTTGTCAAATGCTTTTTCTGCATCTATTGAGATAATTATAGGATTTTGATCTCTCATTCTATTAATGTGGTGAATCATATTTATTGATTTGTACGTATTGGACCATTCTTGCATCCCAGGGATAAATTCCCCTTGATAATGGTGTATGATCTTTTTACTGTGCTGTTGAATTCTGTTTGCTAATACTATGTTGAGAATTTTTGCATCTATATTCATCAGAAATACTGGCCTGTACTTTTCTTATAGTGTCCTTATTTGGCTCAGTTTTGATGGTAATGCTGGCCTTGTAAAATTAGTTTGGGAGTGTTCCCTCTGTTATTTTGGAAGAGTTTGAAAATGATTGACATTAATTCTTTATGCATTTGGTAGGATTTTGGTAGGATTCAGCCATGAAACCATCTGTTTCTGGCCTTTTATTTGTTGGGAGGTTTTTGATTCAATCTTTTAACTCATTATTGGTCTGCTTAGATTTTCTGGGTCCTCATGATTCAGTCTTGGTGGGTTGTGCATTTCTGGGGATTTTTTTTTTTTTAGGTTATCCAATTTGTTGGTAAATAATTGTTTATAGTAGTCTTTTATGAATCTGTTTTTCTTTTGTAGTATCAGTTGTAATGTTTCCTCTTCCATTTCTGATTTTTTTTTCTTTCTTAGTTTAGCTAAAGGTTTATAAGTTTTGTTAATCTTAAAAAAACAAAAAACAAGCCATCTCTTAGTTTCATTAATCTTTTCTGTTGTTTTCCTGGTCTCCATTTATTTCTGCTTTACATTTTTCATTTCGTTCTTTGTATCCTTCAGCTCCCAAATTTCTAATTTTTTTTTTTATGATTTTCATCTCTTCATTAAACTCATTTTGGGTGTGTATTGTTTTTCTGGTTTCATTGAACTGTGTTTTCTTATAGTTCATTGAAATTATTGAAACAGCTATTTTGAATTCTTTATTGGGTAAATTGCACATTGCCATTTCTTTGGGGTCAGTTACTGGAAGAATACTGTGATACTTTGTTGGTGTCCTGTTTCATTGATTTTTCATGTTCCTTCAAGTCTTGCGTTGCCATTTTCACATTTTAAGTAGCAGTCACCTCCTCTAATTATTTTTGACTCCTTCCAGAGAGAAAAACCTTCTGTTAGCCCTGCTAGGGATTCTGAGACTTTCTCAGACCCTTTTATAGATGCATTTACCCTGCACTTACTGCTCCTTCCTGTGGCAGAATTCTTAAGATTGTAAGCTTTCTTGTCATACACCATGCCAGATGCCAACACCCTCCCTTTTGCTTCTCCAAGGCAGTGTAAAGGCTCAAATTTGTGGTCTTTCCTACCCACAGAATTAGCTGGCTTTCTCTTCACTAGCCATTTGTGAGAGCTTGCTTTCACAGCCACTGGGGAGTGCCCATAGGGAGCTGCCCATGGGATGGGGAAGTGTATGGGTAAGGCATGTGGAGTGCTGGGATGCCCATGGGCCATCTGGGGAAAGGCACAAGTAAGGCACCCCTGTGGCTCATGGGTGGGTCTCCCAAAGGAGTCCAGGGCAATGTTTGTAGGATCTGTGTACTTTCAGATATATTCAGAGCCCTGGGTGCTGTTCTCCCAACAGCTCACTGCCCCCTGGTTGTACAGCTCATGACTCAGTACTCTGGATAAAACAAGAGAGAAATGGATCTCTTTGGCAGTGTCTGGCACAGCTAGGGAGGCTGGGCACTCACATGCTCTCACTTTCCCACGCCAAAGAAATCATGGCTGAGAAGGATTCTTCTGACACTTAGCTGTGCCACATTATGAGACGGGTGATGTGGGAAAAGTCAAATGGTTTCTCTTCTCTTATCCTATGTGTTCAAACTTGGATGATTATTTTCCCCTCTAATGGTGTGCTGGAACTTCTCCACTGGACTTCTGGACTCCACAAATACTCTCTTGACCATGGGCAAATTATCTAAATTAGAGTTCTCCAGAGGCTACTGGACTATAATCGAGGAGACCAGAGTCATTTTATGAGCCCCCTCAGGGCTCAGAGTGGGACTGAGATTTGCATGTGCATTTCACAAGGCAGAGTTCAGCAGGACTCCCACTGAGTCCCTTGGTGTATTGCACTGGATCCCACAGCTCCCACAAAGCCACTTAGTGGATGAATGCCTAATTATTGTTGAGGGAGAAGGGATACAGACAAGGGGCATCTTATTTGGCCATCTTGCTGATGTCACTCATCTGCACAGGAATTTTTTGTGCTTGCTTTATCACACTAGAAACTTACTGCTTGTCAACTAATGTATCATAAAAAGATTAGCTTATTGAGATAGTTTAACATTTCCTTCTTTAGTGAACAATTTAAAAATTATTTCAGATATTATTTTATTGGAGTCATTTTTAGATAATAAAAACCATTACCAATGTAAGAACTCTAAAGTTATCAGAATATCAAATTTCTATATCAAGTGAGATATGTGCCATTATCTTAACTTAAAACATGTGTTATTTATTCAGTTGAAAAAAAGATAATTATATCAAAACTCATTGAGAATTAACATATTTTTATTTTAAACTGAATGCTTTTATACATTTCTTAACTTGTTTTACATTTTAAAAAAACATTGTTTTGCCTTATGACATCACCTACAAAACTCTTTTTAGATTATTTTAATACATATAGACTAATAATTTACTTTCTAGCTCTATTGATCACCACTGATCTTTTTGACCAAAATTACTACCAAAACCTGTTTGAAAATGCCTTTTGAGTCTGAATTGCAGTAATCTTACCAGATAAGGGAGACATAATTCTGGATAACTTTAGGGGAAATTTCAACAAAGAGGTAAATGGAATAGAAAGATAATTAACTCCATCACCTAAAATATCACTTCTGCTATAGTATTCATAAGTTAAAAACAATGACTAATTAATAAATGGCCATTTGAGAGGTAGGTGGTTTCTGTAAATAAAAAGACATTAGTAAATTAAAAAGGCAACAAGCTACTTCTTTTCTTCTCCTAATTTATTTTCGTATTAAATAATGTCGCTTAGTTCTTTTCTTTGGATAATGTGAGGCTGGGAAAATTTGGTACAGTTTACCCAAAGAAGCAAACAAAACTTGAAGGAAGCCCAGGTTGAGATGATGAAGTTATTGGAATTTACTGTTGATAAAACAGTGAATGTGTATCGAATCAGTGAATAAAGGGATTAATGGCACTGTTATCTCCATTTTACAGATGAGGAAACTAGACTTAAGTATCTTGCCCAAGGTCACAATGCAGGTAGGTGACAGAGCCACAATTCCCTGAGGGCTAATTCCTAAACCCATAGTTACTGCCAGGAAAGAAGCATAAAATGAAATGTTAGAGGTTTGTTTTGCTTTGTTTCAGAAGTAGATAAGGCATAAGCTTTCAAATTGCCTGACATCAACATAGTTTTGGGATTCTAGGACACCCACATAGAGAGTAAATGAGAGAGAATATAAACATCTACATAATCAACAATATCAAGTTATCAGGACAATCAATCCTAACAATGAATAGAGGGGGAAAAAAAAGATCCCTGTATGTAGTTTAAAGAGTCACTTTATGATGAAACATACTGTCAATCCCAGGAAGGATTTACAAAAGAAATAATGCCTCCATCCTTTTAGCCTTTACTCTTTTTAGCAGTGTTTCCTATTTTTATATTGTCAGTGTGCAAATAGGAAATGATATTAGACACTGTTCATCAGTCTTTCATGTTAGTGCATACTTCAATAAATATTTTCATCAAAACATGCTGCTCCAAACTGCAGACAACAGATATTTTTTGACCTGTGCCAAAAGCAATACAATTGCTCAATTTCTTATTTTTAGCACTTTTATATTTATATATATTTTTATATTTATTCAACCTAAAGTTGCATCTCCTCTTTGTAACTACAGCATACCCCTGGGCTTATCGTATTGAGCATGCAGCCTAATAAACTGCTATCATTCTGCATGAACCGGTTTTTAAATAAGATCTCAAGCATCTCTGTATTTTTTATGATTTTTGAATGCAAGTATAAGACTATTAGGATAAATAACATTGATCCTAATTATAATCCTAATTAAAATTCATGCTTTCAATTTTTACCCGATTTTTAATTCTATTTAATTCTGAAATTTCAATTCAATTTTGATTCTTATATCTCCTATATTTTGCATTTGAGCTTTGCAGTTTGTTTCTTGTATTATTTACATACCTGCTTTATAAGTCATTTTTATGTCAAATAAAAATAGATGGATAAATAAACTACAGACAGGATTGCAGGCAAAGCCCTGTAGTTCTTCAAATCTGATGTCTAAAGTGACACTGAGCAGAGGTCCAGTGTCATAAGCTGTGAGTACATTGCTCAACAAACTGCAGCTATATCTACTAGCACTAACATCCAATTAGTATTTTTGCATATTATACAAAAGACTGTCCTGAGAAACACTTTCAAATAGCTGCTTAAGCTTCTTCCTTGTAACTCAGAAGCTGATTATGAGAGGTAAAGAATGGCAGTCACCAATCATTGGTGCTAGTGAAGCCTATGCGAGAATATGAAATTGCTAAGGGAATGCGTGCAGAACTGATAGAATGGAGTAGAGGATATGATTGTTAATTCAAAAAAGTAGGAGCTGTTCAGAGAGAAAAGGAAACTAAGAGGAAAATGTGAGGGAGGTTGAAGAACCAATCATTGTCCTGAGAACAAAAGGAGGGACAATTACCATAAGGATTCAGCTCTGAAGTTTACCTCTTGGAGGAAGTTGAGCAGGTTAAAGTGAGTGTGAATAATGGTTTAAATAAAAATCCCTGAAGTAACATAGAAATCAAGATCCCGAGGAGAGCAGCTAGTAGTTGAAACCTAATGCTATGTAAAGTAGATAAAGTTAGAGTAAAAGTCATCCTAAAAAAATAGCAGTAAGTGCATACAGAAATATACTGTCTCAAAACCCGTATAGGACCAATCGTCTGTAGCTCGAGAACCAGACCAAGAATGGATGGAATTTGTTGTGCCATTTGTGCGATGATCCATCTCACAAAGTAGTTGGAAATGCTATTTTTTTAATGAATGTCATTTATTCAGCTACTCTTTTGATTAACCAACACTTATTGAGCCAGACCATATGTCAGATACTTTTTAAAGTGCCAGGATAAAATGAAGACAGACATAAGAACATTCCTTACTTCATGGAGCCTATAGCCTAGGTGAGGAGGGGAGATATAAAACCTATATGCAAATACCTAAATTTCAATTATGATAAACTCAATGAAACACAAGTGCAAGATCTATAATAACTTGTAGTGGTGATGTGGTTTTGGAACATAGGTGAGGTGTGGTGGGGTGAGGTCCAGAGCCAACGGCCAAGAAATAATTCTTGAGACTCGAGATGTCTTTGGTGCAAAAAGGTGGTTTTATTAAAGCACTGGGACAAGACCTAGGGGCAGAAAGAGCTGCATTGGGGCTGTGAGGAGCAGCTGATTAGATACTATGGGGTTGGGGAAGGTAAGGGAAAAGGGGCATTTTCAAAAGAACTTTCATATGCTGAAGAGGACCTACAAGATACTGGAGGCCTTGCCATTGTCAAGTTAAGGTTGTCTTTCCCTCTAGTAAAGCAATAACCTTAAGACAGTTGGGAGCTTCCTGGAAGAGTATCACACATATTCCATCCAGGAGTTGGGGGGTTGAGGGAGGTTGCAGGGTGTCTGCTTATCCTTTGTCTTCAGCTAGCCTTCTGCTTCCTCATCAGTGGGAGAATTAGGCTAGTCTCTCAGACTAGCCTAATTGGGGTGATGTTCTAGCTGAGAAGCCTGCCAAATGAAGAGGCAGAGGAAGCACAAAAACAGGAGACAGAAGGTTGCTCATTGCAAATAAAAAACAAAAAGAAAGCCAGTATGGCTGGAGAGGGGTCATCATGGGGAGGGGTATTCTTAGATGGGACCAGAAGGTTAGGCAGAATCCAGATCCTTCAGGGTTCTGTGAGACGTTAATCTTTATTTTAACATGAAGCAGTAATTATCAAAGAAAAGAAGTGACATGGATTGATTTCAAAGATTATTCCAGCCGCTGAGAGGAAAACAGGTGAGTGAAGCTGAGTGTAAGGAAGTAATAATTAGGGGGATATTGCAATAGCTCAATCAGGGCACAGTATTAGCTTAGGCTACAGTAATGGCAATGAAGATGAACAAGCGAATTCAGTATATTTTCACACATTCATCTTGGTGTTTGAATGGATATGAAAGATGAATATTTAATGAGAAATCCAGGAGTGAGAAATTGTGCTTTGGATAAAGGGGGTGACTAGGTTATCTCTAAGGTCCATTCCTGGAAAGTCTATAATCTTACTCTGCTATAACACCTTAATACATACTTACATTGGAATTTCATGAAAAGAGAACAAACTTTGAATCCATTGTCAAAGCTTCACTAGGGGCAGGGAGGGCAAGGAGGTGGAATTTTATGTGATTCACTGTATTCTTATTTCTTCAACCTCTGAAGGCCTGACAGAGGTGCCCTGTTTATTTATTTTTCAGATTACTTAATTCCCTCCTGGTAACTGCTAAAGTTAATATGTTGACAGTGTGACAGAAGTGGAGGATAACAAGTAATTACAAACAAACACTAAAACTAAAATAAACAGTTTAGGCAGTAAGATTGGGTGCATTTCCTTGGGTTGATCATGATTAAAGACCTGTGAAAATCCTCTTTCCAGCATGCTGAGCTCCTGAGGGGAGGGTTCTTTATGGCTCCATCTGCATCTGAGTTATCACTAGCCTTTCCCTAACAGAGGGACAGGAGGTTTCCAATTAAGCCTTTGTGAAGAAAGACAAAACATTTTTCTGAAGCAATTGTCTGGAAATCTGTGGCAACACAATTTTCAACAAGCAGTGTAGCCATTAATTGGCTAGGTGCCAATAGTAGGGGGAAGAGGTTAGGGAGAGAGTAGGTCAGAATTGAACATAAAGCACAATTTAATGTCCTTTAACAAGTTTGCTTTCCTGTAGCCCCATTAGACAGGACAGTCTGATTGAAGATCTGTAATTATCTTTCCAATCTAATATCTATTGGTTATGTGTTCTATTCTATTTATTTTTGTAATACTTAATTTTGGCTCAATAGACTTTATTAGGAGGGAAAGCCAATATTATAATAAACTATTGGAAATTGAATTAAAGCAAATTAGTTTTCATCAACTATACATAATCTCAATGCTTAAAAAAATAAGAAGGGGACCGTTTCCTGGAAGTGATTTCAGCTTTAACTTCATTTGACTGTAGAGTAAAATTTTCTGTAATATGAGGTTCATAAATCCTAGGCTGGTTTTGTTTCCTTCAGAATTAATAATAATGAATCCAAAAGCAAATTTCTTGAGACAGTTGTTTAGGGCTTTCTGAACTCAGAATGGTTCTTCATACCTGGGGGTATTTGATGAATAATTAGTGATTGAAGACAGCGGTAACGAGTAGTAAATACAGAACAATCTCAAATACATACGCTGAATGAAACACAGGCTAAAGTTCTATAGTGGTAATGTCTCCAAAGATCAGAAAATCATATATTCCATGGAACCATGTAACAGCCTACTTATCTTTACAGAAGTTAAGAATTATGATCTAGAATAACAGAATATGCAGACATGAAAGCAAATAAAGAAGATGGACAAGTAAGTGTACAGAGAATCCAGGATCTAAGTTATGTAAACTCAAAATCCTAGTCAAAATGATGGAGGCAGAATTTTAATCCAGGTCTTAACTTCTACTCTACCAAAGTTACCATTATTTGGCTACTGTATTCTAGGAGATCATACCTTGTCATTTTAGTGTTCTCTGAGACATTTAAATTTGCCTTTTAAATAAGTAAATTCCTTAGTTCCTCCCACTAGGGACAACTATGTTGTTTCCCATGCGTTCTTCCCATGTAAATCCAGTTTATAGTTGGACCTCAGCTGAAGAGGCAAATGTATTCTGAAAGCCTCTAGGGCAGTCCTGCTTCAAAGCCAAATAGTGACCCAGAGCCACAGTCACAACCAAGTCTTGATTGTCTTAGATCTGCCTGTGCTGAGGTGGGTTTTGCGGGCT
Organism: Ursus americanus; assembly: GCF_024610735.1. Lineage (NCBI taxonomy): Eukaryota > Metazoa > Chordata > Mammalia > Carnivora > Ursidae > Ursus > Ursus americanus. The sequence goes on from NC_142145.1 coordinate 29,492,666, forward strand.
CTTCCTCATGATATGTAATAAACAATATATAAAATGCCCAATTTTTCAAATTAATTACTTGTAACAAAATAGAGAGCTGTAATCTAATCTCTGTAATACTCAATCTTATTCCCTTGTGGGTTTTTGTAATTGTTAATCTTGTGCAATAGAAAGAGATGAAATTTTGGCTATAGATCCCAGGACTTCACAGAGAAGTGTGTTCTCTTCCTGGGTTTTCAGTGAAAAAAGCGACACCACTAAAGTAAATCCATCGTCTCCATCTTCTTGGTACTGCAATCCGCAACCATGAAGTGTTCTAATTTCTTTAGTGATCCTTTCTTGGGACTTTGAGTTTCTTTTTAGATTATGTGCCTGGTTTCCTATCCTTTCCATTTCTTCTACCTGGCTATAAAGTAAGCAAAGAGCAGAGAAGGAGATTAATATGTAGTGAGGACCTAATGTATAGATGCTCTCTGTAGAACACATGTTTGTGTTCCTTAAATCTCTCAGTCACCTATGAGGTTCTATGAGTTCTTGTTACAAATGGGCAAATAGGAATTTGGGGATATCTAAGATTAGGCAGCAGATGGTTGCAGAAAAAAATGGGATTTTAACTTATTTGTAATGCTGTCATCAAAAGTCTACTTATTCCATTACCCTGACGCTCCAAGCTAACTCCTCTCTTTACCAAAGAAAGCAGGAACAATAGCTCGATGCTTTACAAGACAGGTGTCAAATAATCTTTGCAATTCATCCCATTTTGACCTTACATTGCAGTTCTCCTAACTGAACTCTGGAAGAACCCAGAATATATATGAGGGAAACTGTTAAAGAGGATTTTAGAGACACAAAGGATACTAGTCCTGTTGACTAAGGAAACAGGAAGAGGAGCAGATTCTGAAGAACTATGATGAGTTCAGTTTAGAGGAGGTTGGATGAAGGTCTGAAGTGAAAGGAAAAAAATATTGAAACATGTGGTAACATTCCAAGGTTAAAAAAAAACAACAACAAAAATAAAAGATGGACATCTTTTAGAACTGTATTTAATCCTATCACATACTACATGAACTTTTTTTTTTTTTTGAAAACCAGGATAGTAGTGTCCACCTCATACAGATGCCTAATGAAAGACTACCCAGTGAGAAAAATCCCATAAGCCCCTGTACCTAACACCTAGCTCACTGTGTTCAGGAGCAGATGTGGGTGCTCTTGCCTGTCCCCCTCCTTAGTTTCAAGGGAGGGGAACAATTTAAACATTAATGACAATTTTTCTACACCTTTGACATATTCAAGATTTTTCTGTGGAAGGTGCCGTAGGTAAACAGTGTATGCCTCTCACCAGTGTCAACTGACTTGACAGTTATTTTCATCATTTTTAATATGTATTATTTCTCATAATGTTGAAAGAAAAATCACATCCTTCCCAGCTAGCAAGGCAGGACTTGAAGATTTTTCATTCCTCTTTTGATAAATGGCATGATATGAATCAGCTTTAACCGTACAATATGAACTGTTTCCTATAATAAAAGTGTACCATATGACAATTCCATTGCCTTTACTGGATTTGGAGTTTATTTTAGCTGTTTGTTCTGAGACATCCATGTAAGCCGTTTTTAAAATCAAAAGTAGAAATCAGAGGTATAACCTGTTCTAAGACCTCACTATCTATTTTAACATTAAAAAGAAAAGCCAACCCTTGCTACTTGTATTTCTTACCCTCCTAATGCAGAGAATTTTTACAAGAATTTTGAAAGAATAATGTAGAACCAAACACTGTAACAAATGCAGAACTGACAAGTTAATTAGCTAAACCCATTATTTTCATATAATAAATTATTCAATGATTTATATTATTCAATGTGATATATAAATGACTGACTTGATGTGACCCATAGATATTTGTGCTTTAAAAATGAGGACCCCAATGATTAAAAAACAAGTGACTTGACTGGGTACTGAGTCCATGTTAGAGCCCGGACAAGTACATTCTACACCTTACACTTGGTACAGTTCTTACTGTGAGTGGTAATGTGTGGCCGAGCTCCCTACTGTGGAAGGGGGAAGAGGAGGAGGGTCTGGCCCTCTTGGGGGTAAATAAAATACATGTTTATGAAATTACTGTGTTCTTTCATGTACATTAGTTAAGTGCTAAACTGGGTAGCACAGAAAACAGAAGTATCAGAAAAAGTGCTCATGGTGGGGTGCTAATGGGAAACAAAAAAAGGCTTAGAGATGAGAGAAGGCATTCCCAAAAGTTATCAGGCTGTCCAAGGAAAAACATGAAAAGAAAAAAAAATCAAACTTTTTAGTTAATCTTCATCCTCATCTCCTCTAACACTTAATAAAAAGAATCTGGGAGTAAAATAACTCAGGATTTATCAGTATTCAACAGAGTAGATCAACTCTCTCCTCCATGAAATACTGTCTTATTTTGCTTGATTTTTTTTTTTCCACTTTGGATTTCCTGTCTGATTCTTCTTAGTTGTTTTTCCTCTGGTTCCTCCTTATGTTACCAGTGTTCAGACCTTATTTTCTAACTGCACTCAATTGCTACGTGATCTCATTCAGTTTCAAGACATTTTTTAGCATCACTATGCCGAAGTCCCCCGGTTCTCTAAGTAAGACAATGCCCTTAAATAAGAAGTGTTCAGATAAGAAAGATGACTGGGTTTTTAAGAAGTGGGGATGGGCTTGGTGGAACTCGTGAGATCTGAGCTAGTTTTAAATGAAGGAATAGGTTTCTAAACAGAGAAGAAGGATATGTGCGGTTTATAGGACTTGGTTAAAAATGCCCATGTCCTGTCCACGGGGCCAAGAAGTAAAATAGTTCAGTTTAAATGGAGAATGGATTTTGGGAAACATGGAGAAAAATACTTAGAAAATTTGATTAGGATCATTTTATGGACAAAATTAAACTTAAAAGATGAATTGTATTTTACATGTAGCTGCCCCCTCCTGTAACCTACACATTTAAAGGACCCACAAATAGTATACCAGGTTGCCTTACTGCTAAAGCCAATTCAAACCATTCTAATGAGGAGTTGGAAACTAATGAAAACATTAGTATTAAAACACATATTCTTTTTGAGGGCTTGAAGTTTACAGTAAGGATGTTCATGGGGAAGGAGAGGTTCCCAAACTTACCCTGCTGTTTGGATAAGAGTACTCGATAATTAGCTATTACTTTGGAGGAGGAAAGTACGGTTAACAGAACATGACTTTCACTACAGTTTTGCACAGGAGGGCAGAAAGACTAGAATTAGACCTTGGAATAAAAGCTGACATTAATCAGGTAATTTTTATTTGTCCTATGACTAACAAGAAATTAATTTGGGGTTCAGGTTTTTCTCCCTTTCAGTTCAGTTTTTTTTTACCCTTTTAACTACTTTTTAATGTGATAAGCAGAATTATATTTTAATAGAAAATATTAACTATCCCAATATTGTGGCTCATAAACCCAATAAACCTTTGGAACCGTATCTGCCCTATTCATGTGCTACACGACAACTGTCTCTTGGAATCTAAAAGGAAACAGAAAAACATTTCATTAAAAAAAAAAAAACATTTCATTAAAAAGAAAATCAAACAACATGTTCAATAGTAAAACTCACACACAAAAATATGTAAGACAAGGCAATGGAAAAATTCGCAGTAAGACACTGAAGACTGATACAGTTTTCCCGATTTTTGTTGTTTTGTTGTTGTTGTTGTTTAAACTATAGTCCCCCAAGCAAGAACATGCAGGGAATGCAGAAGCCTCTTGTCTGGGGACTCTAGGGAGGACTCACGTCAGGTCATATATGTCAAACACTCCATGCAGCCTTCTGAACTACCTGACAAATGGGTCTACTTCTTTCCTTCTCATCTCAGGAAACACTGCCTTTGTTATGGTCATTATTAAGCTGACGGCCCACACAAAATCAAGTGAGGAATCAGGAGCATTATCTCATCATCAGGCTACTTTAGGTGGTGACACAATAAGCTATTTTCCCAAGATGTTAAGATTGTTGAGCACTGGGGTTTCACTTTTGTTTGTTTTTTTACCTTAAACACAATTAAAAGCAAGCACTCCTTTCACACACATATGTAGTCCTCCATATCTCCACTCCTAAAATATTTATCTCTGCATAGGTATTTGGAATGCATTACTATCAACTATCAGGTAGATAGATGTTCACTCTTCATTGTTCTCTCTTCCTTTTCCTGGTGTTCTGCTTCTCTTTTGAAAGCTGCCTGGTGTTGTGCAAAAGAGTGCCATGCTTCATAAATAAATATTCTTAAGAGGAAAGATGGGAAAAAAACCAGTGCTTTAAAAAATGTATTTCTAATACATACCCCCATGTATTTCCCAAACTGATAATATGAAGTGCTTTGTGGTGGTGATTTGATAGTTGAGAGTCAAAGTGATTCCACAGAAGAGAGGGTTACAGTCAAGATAATAATCGTCATTAGCTACTCGTCAATTTATGAGTCTGTGCTTGATCCTAACTGAGCTGGTAGTTCAGAATGATTAACAGTTGTAGAATAGAAAGCAAACACTAGGGAAACTACTGTTACTTAGAGACCTTATAAATAGCGTTCCTGGATTTAAGAGGAGGAAGTAATTATTTTCTGAGAGAGTATAAAATTTGTGGCACTGCTGTTGGCTATGGAAAACATATTTTGGCCAAAGCAGTCATTGGTGTGTGTGTGTCTCTCTCTCTCCATATATACATAAAATATTAAACTTTAAATCAGTGGTTCTCAAAGCATGGTACATTGACCACTGGGGGATCCCCAGACCAATTCAGAGAATCCTTAATGTCAAAATTCTTTTTATAATACTACTAAAGCAGTGTGTTTTAATATTTTCAGTGTTTCATTTTCTCAGTGTGTTGACATGTGCACTGACAGTACTGAAATTATAATACATAAAACTGCTGGTGCCTTAGAATAAGTCAATGTGATGGTACCAAATTATACTAGTAATGCTTTTTATTTTTGGTCACCCCACACTTGCAGTAAAAATATATCAGTTTCATTTAAGAATGTCTTTGGTGAATTGGTAGAAATTTTATTAAATTTCTACCCTTGAAAATATGTCTTTAATATTCCGTATGAAAAAAATGGTAGGTGCACATAAAGTACTTCTGTCCCATAGTGACGTTGGATGGTTTTCTCCAGGAAAACCACTTGGGCAATCCAGTGGCATGCTAAATTAGCCACTCTGTTCACAGAAAAATCACTTTTTACTTGTAATAATGACTGACTGACAAAATACAGTTATTCAGACTTAGGTATTTTCTCAAAAGCAAATGAATGAGCTTGTTACTTCAAGGAAAACAAATGACCGTATTATCAAACTTTCAAATAAAAGTTAGTAGTTTGGAAAATCTGTATGTATCATGTGAGCCCGGATAGCTGTCCAACACTTAAAAGCGTTTCTGATGAAATCAATGGCAATGTTAATGAATCTGACTTCTTGATAGCTTATAATGAAATGTGTCAACATTTAGAAATTCAGCTTTGATCATAAACCAGTGTTTTCCAAATGAAAGTTGTAGCTGTTTTCAAAAACAATTTATGGATAAAGATTCATTCAGGGACTCCAGGGTGGCTCAGTCAGCAAAGCGTCTGCCTTCGGCTCAGGTCATGATCCCGGGGTCTTGGGATCCAGCCCCACATCTGGCTCCCTGCTCAGCAGGAAGTCTGCTCCTCCTTCTTCCCCTCCCTGCTCCTGCGCATGGTGCCCACGCGAGCACACACACACACACTCTCTCAGATGAATTAATAAAATCTTTAAAAAGCAAAAAGATTCATTCAAAATTCAAGATTGACCAATGGATTTTAAATGTAATAAGGTTTAAAGTGTTTACTGATGTGGTCTTAAATTTCCACACTGAAACTAGCCTTTAAGAGACGACTCCTTCCAGCTTCTGGTGTAGTATCAAAAGGGAATATGTGCAACTATCTGGGAAAAAAACCTCCCAACTATGTATCTGTGTGAGCCCAGATTTTCATTATATACTTTAACCAAATAACATTAGCAAATATGGAATTAAGTTGCTGTATCAGTAAGGGTTTTATCTGCTATCTGAAAGCTAGAGAACCAGGGAAGTGGGTGGTATCCAGTTTGAATCTGAAGGACTGAGAACCAGGGGATCCTAGGGGACAAGTCCCCAGTCCAATGTCTGAGGGCAGAAGATGGATGTCCCAGGTCAAGCAAAAAGAACAACTTCACCCTTCCTCTTCCTTTCTGTTCTATTCAGTCTCCCAAGGGATTGGATTGGATGATGCTCAGTTGATGTGGTGAGGAGGGTAGATCTTTACTCAGTCTACTGATGTAAATGCTAATCATTTTCAGAAATACCCTCACAGACACATCCAGATCTAATGTTTTGCCACACATTCCTTAGCCCAGTCTCCACATAAAATTAGCCATAGAAGAAGCAGGTATGAAAACCTGTCTTTCGTTAAGACACATGGATTTTCAAAAATGTGAAACAATACTATTCTCATCAAATACTGTTTTGTAAATTACTTGTTTCATAGAATTTATTTATGTCAACACATAATGGGGTTTATTATTTTTTAAAATGTGTTAAGACTTTAAAGTCTCTGTTTTAATATATAACCCCTATGAATAAAAGAGCTATAGAATTTTCAATTTTTAAGAGTGGGGTCCTGACCCTTATCTTACACTGCTCACAAAAATTAACTCAAAATAAATTAAAGACTTAGATGTAAGACCTGAAACTGTAATAAAAACCCTAGAAGGAAATAGGAAAAAAGCTCATTGACATTGGTCGTGGCAATGATTTCTTAGATGAAACAACAAAAGCACAAGCAACACAGGCTAAAATGAACATATTTCCCTTATCTGGAAATTTCATTTTGCCCTTTGGGGCTCCAGTCTTCCTACTGATAATTTTCATGACCTCTCAGGTTTCATTCTGCTTGGAAACTCTACATGGCCTAGTATGACAGTAAGAGCTATATGAACTCTGAACGAGATGGGGCTAAGACAATACAGGGTCATAGGGAAGTTCTCTGGAGTGGTAAGAGTGGATCTGAAAAATCAGCAAGTTTGATAGATGGCAAGAAAAGTGGTAGTCTTTTCAGGTGTAACACAAAGTCATAATATTGAGAATTTTTACAAGAACATGTGAGTAAAAATGAGGAGCTCTGACTACAGCAAAGAGTTCACATAAAAGACCAGTGATAATTACCACCAGTGATGAAACAGGATGATGGGCAGTCCTGAGACTTAGGACTTGGGACTCTATCTAATTGCCAAACATGTGCTCCCAAACCGCTGTGTGAACTAGCAAAGGCAAGCACATTTAAAGAAACATATATTTACATTTTAATATCTGTATGTTTTGATAGTTGTGTATGTATTTTAATGAGTGAATTTAATTTCTATTAGTAACAAATATACCCAACTAGTTACAAAGATATAATTGTAGTGATATAAAATTCTTCTATAAATATATTAACTTCTGGAATAGTGAGTCAATTTTTAAATGCCTCAAGTAAATAATAGTACATATGAAATGCAGATACCTAATTAAACAATTGTGATTAGAAAACTCTTCTTATTTGAAAGGTTAAACATGATCAGAATAAATTCAGATCTTCTGTGTACTGGAAACCTAAAACTTACACTAGCAGGAATCAAGCAACTATCAAGCAAAAAGTCCTAACAGATAACCTAATTGTCAATGTATTGTCTCCTTGCCAGTTACGTTTCTGTGACAATTCCCCAGTCATTGACTTTTTTTTTTTTTTAACCCCCATATGCCAGAGATTGGGGCCACTCACCTCTCTTTTTCATCTTTTAAAAATCTGCTACAAATCAGTATTCCACTAATCTAGTTCTGAAATGATTTACTTTCATCCATAGTATATTCAATTTAAAAAAAGGCATTTTAAATGCTTACCCAAGGGTGAGCTGAATATAGACTGGGGAAACCTGGCTTCTCATTTTAGCTGCACTGCTTTGGGCAAATGATCCAGGCATCTGTATTCTTTGATGATAACTGTGATTCCTTATAATTCTGAAATGTATAAAAAATGCAAAATGTGCTAGACACAATACCAGGTGTTCTACATGCCATCTCATTTAGTTAACGATCTAACAGTTCTGTAACTGTAGATACAGATAGCACCATTTTAGAAGATGGCTGAAGCTCAAGGAAGGTAAGTTCCACATATGCTCAGATATGAAACTATCCCTTAAAAAAGGAATAGCCTTATGGCTGAGTTCTTCAGTTATGCTCAAGATTTGGAGTACTCTCTCAAATTACCTTATTTCCACAAGAAAATGGCATACAGGGAAGACACCCTAGCTTGAAAAACCTCAGTCATAGCTAGTGTTAAGTGTTTACAGAAATAGAGTTGGGGGGAAAAAAACCAAAACACTTAATGCCAAGAAATTTAACCTGGGTTTAATGATGATTCCAAATAATGGAGATGAGTATAAATAAGACTTTTGAAGATCATTTAGAAAAAGAATAGAGTAAATCATTAGGATCTCAGTTATTCCTACAAAACAAATGGAAATAAAAATCAACTGTGCCAAAGCTCTGCAAAAAAACTTGAGACTTGAAGTAAAGTTTCCACTGACTGCATTTTTCAGAAATTTCGAAAGTGCAGTGTCTCAACCAGATCTGGAAAACAGTATTTGAGGACCTTACAAATGCTTCTGTTTATAATCGATGTCAAAGTTGATTATGAAGAGTTTAGATACATTTTTTAAAACAGAAAAGAATGCCTTAAATACATTATTTAATAATTCCTTTTGAATCTATTACTAGATTTAGAATTAAATGTTAAATAGGTAATTCACTTTACAAACTTAAAACTTCTTTTGGATCCTCTCATTTGGAACTTGGAAAGTCCCTTGTATTTGATCAATTGTAGAGACCTGTCTAATGCTATATAGCTAGGAAATTACAGAGAAGAGTTTCAAGCATAGATGTGCTGGAATTCAAAGCACATTCTGTATTCAATAAATCATGTTAAAATTTTGCGTAACTTCCTCTGACTAGTAGGATATTTCAAAGGAGACTAATGGTTACTGAGGTATTTGAGAGAGTCTTAATGATAGATGTAAGATTTGAACAGAGTATTAAAGGATATTTAGGATTTTTATTGACAGAAAAAGCACTGTAGTCACAGTATCAAAAATTGTCATTCCATTTTTTAAAAATTCCTCTGTTTTGGATGACTAATAGTAATATCACTATCATTATTTCCAAAGATGCCTTCCATTTATCGAGAGTTTACAGTCAAGCACCATGCAGAGCATACTGGAAAATGTCTCATTCAATTCACATAACATTCCTGAGGACTGCTCTTGGTCTCATTCTAACAAAGAGAAAATTGAGGCTAAGGGGAGATTAAGTAATTTGCCTGATAGCCTAAAGAAAATAGCAGAACAATGGTCCATACTGAAGTATTATCTAAATCCATCACCTAAGTTCATAAACCATAATGCTCTGTTGCCTTAATCTCTCATTCTATTTTAAGATTAAAAAAAAAAAGTCTATAGGGAGAGATTAGTGAAGATGGGAATTGGCAAGGAAGGTTGTATTCTGGGACTATATATTGAGTTTGGCCTTAAGAGACTTAGATATACACTGTACAATTTAGATATGCAAAAGGGGTGTGGGAAGATATGTTAATGTGAGTACGAGTTTGTAACTATGGCTGCACTGTGTATGTACAACTACATTCATTCTAATCAACTAGTGAACAAGGAAAATACGGCTTTGCCAGTGTTAATTCTTTGAAATTTTCTTCCACTGAAAGTTTTCCTTGAACAACTGGGAGTACATGGATGTTGAGTTATGACTGACCAAAGGTTCGAGGAACAAATATCCATAATATATTACCCAAAAGGGACAATGAATGACCTTGCCAGAATTGAACTGCCACCTTCCATTGGATATCAAGTTATAATCTGACCATTTTGTCTCTGTCCGCTAAATGTTCACACATAAACTAAACTATTCCTAATGTGAAGTCAGCATTGACAATACAGTATCACTTTCTGTGAGACTTGCCTGATATTTGAGAAAACCTAGGGAAAAACTATTGAGTTCTCTCTTCTCCCTCTTCAGACTCAGTCTTCTCTTCACAGTTGCCCATGGAAGGCTTCAAGCGAACTAAATAGTGCTTGATGTAACTCTGAACACATACATTTCAATGCAGGCCTCACTCGGGCTGTGTACTCCATCATCCTTTCTGTTCAGCCACCGCAAAATTAAAAAAAAAAAATTGTAAACTAAGAAGTCAACATTTTTACTTCAACTAGCATAAATTTTGTTATTTGAGTTGAGCAAATCATATAATTTTGTTACTCTTGGAAGTTAGTGTTCAGGAGTGCATTTAAAATTGCACAGGCCAACTAGAATTTGGAACAATTCATGTAAAATGCCTAATTTCCTTCTACAAATCTTGACATTCCCTCATTGCTGCTTCCATTCCTTTCCTCCTAGAATTTTTCTTGCCCTGATTTCTCCCTCACCACTCTCCGCCAGTCCATTTCTGCCCATTCATCAATGTCCAGTTCAGGTTCTGTTTCATTCATGAAGCCTCCCCTGGCCACTCCAGCCCTCACTAATCTTCACATTCCTCTTAATTTCTTGGGTATTTTGAGTGACAGGTATACATGTCACACAATTAATTCCACTTATGGTGTTAGAATCTGCAGAGGCATTTGTTTAGTAAAGCGCTAATATTTAGAACCAAAGGAATGGGACTTAAACACATTCCCAATACTAGAATCTATAGACTTTATAAGCGCCAGCTTAGTTCCTGGAATAATCCGGCTCTTGCACTAGTTGGTGACGGATCATGTGTGACTTTACGCACTGGTGATTGCCCTCTGTTTCTCACCTTCTCTCTTTGGCTCCTTATGATCATTCACTTTCCTGGCTCCCTAGAAATAATCTTCCTTATTCTGTGTCTATCTTTGACACTTTACTTTTCCCCAGGAGAAGAGAGAAGATTAAACTTCCCCCAGGCCTTACATTTAAGGTTCTCTGTCTTGTTACTGAAGCATTTAGATTCTCTTGGGGGTCACATTGTGCTTGGGCTTAAAAACAAAACTGCTAGACCTTACCTACTTTTTAGTTTCCTTGACTCACCCTATGAACATTGATCTCCAGAAATCTTATTCTTAGAACGTTCATTTTATAGCTTGCATGTTGTTTTGTATGCTATTCTTTTTTTTTTTTTTTTTAAGATTTTATTTATTTGACAGAGATAGAGACAGCCAGCGAGAGAAGGAACACAAGCAGGGGGAGTGGGAGAGAAAGAAGCAGGCTCATAGCAGAGGAGCCTGATGTGGGGCTCGATCCCATAACGCCGGGATCACGCCCTGAGCCGAAGGCAGACGCTTAACCGCGGTGCCACCCAGGCGCCCCTCTTTTTTAAAATCTGAATTGTCTTGAATTTATAAAATACTATTGTCTTATGTCATATACATGTATCCTCTACCTACCTACCAATCATCTTGCTAGCCAGGCAGCAAAATATATGAAGGAATAAGAATTTATAGAGGATAAATATCTACATTGAAAAGATAGATCATCTTGCTGCTTGTTTGGTGTAATAATTTAGTTCGAGTAAGCTGAGTACCACATCATGTAACACTCATATCTGGGAGCATATTAGGTGCTCAATAATACATGAGCAGTAATTCTTGTTAATGCTACTAATAATCTATAGGAGCCAGAGACAATTTTTGAGTAGCCCAACTTAATGTCTGTTGAATCGATGGTTAAATGGTTTTCTTCTAGACTTCTAGGGTTGATCCAATACTTGGCATCCAGATAAAATCAATATTGAACATACAAAGAAACTGCACATTTTGCTTATGTTTTCAAAGATATTGAATGGTTAATTCTTTTCTGAAAAATGAAGCTAACATTTAATGCATTTGCAAAGTAGTATGTTTATTTTATTCATAATTATGAAAAATATGCCAGAAAAAAACAATGCAAAAAAGAGGAAAATTCCTTATTGCTCCACCATCAAAGAGCAGAAGTCTGTCATTTCTAGCTTGGTCTTGTCAGACCCTTACTTACAACTCTACCTGAATGGTTTCATTGAAGTTTACATAGCTCTCCTTGTCCTTGCGTGTCCTACAGGATGTGTGTTAACAAGTATGCAAATAACTGAAAAGCAAAGAGCAAGAGAGAGGAGAGTCAAGAGAGCAGAAATCCCTCCCACATCAGAACTAGCTCATATGCACTGGTACATTTTCATATACAACTATCAATATTTATCAATAACTCAGCTCAATTCTACCAGTCTTCTGCCTGAAAATCGTAAGGGATATAGTGACAGATACGTGGAGCACAGACCTGACCTTCAGAATAGCTGCCATTGAAGCTCTCAGGGAGAGATCCCAGAGGCTGCTATGGGGCGGGGGGCCAGGCAGAGTAAACAAAAGGAAGGGTTCACAGCTCCAAGGCTTTCTCCCTGTTGCTTTCAGTGGAGAGAAGGCACGAATTCCCATCTGTCCTTCTCAGTATTATGAAGAAAAACATTCATGAGAGATGATGCTTCTGATCCAAGCGTATAGATATTTAAGCAGCATTTTAAATAAAACGAGAGACAGATTTGTGTTCTTTTAGAATGTAGAAACTGGAAGGTGTAACAGGAAATTACAATTTACAGAGTTTATGTTTATTATTCCCTGCATACCAGAATGCATAAAATCAGAGAAATTTCAGAAATCAACTAAGTTTTCCCTTTTTCTCAGAGTGGACCTTCATTTCTTTTTATATTTATTTTCCATGTATTTGGTTTTTGTGGTTTGAAAACACTTCCACAGATTTAAGTAAACAGTAGGGTATAGTGCTTGGGTTTTCATTAGGGTGGCCATTTACAAGATGATACTTTTGATCAAGATATTTACTATCTTTGTGCATCAGTTTCCTCCCCTGTAAAATAAGGATGAAAATAGTTATACCTAAAGTTGTGAGAATGAAATGATTTGTACAGGTAAAGCATTTTAGAACATAACACCTGCCCCATCCTAAGTGCTCAATAATTATTGGCTATTTTTAAGTCTCATAGGTAAATCAGCTACTCTCCCTATTTCATAAAGAATGCATAGATATTAGTATTTTTTAAAGATTTATGTATTTATTTAGAGTGTGTGTGCAAGTGGGGGGAAGGGCAGAGGGAAAATCCTCAGCTAGACTCTTGGCTGAGCATGGAGCCCAATGTGGGGCTCTATTCCAGGACCCTGAGATCATGACCTGAGACAAAATCAAGAGCTGACAGCTCAACCAGCTGAGCCACCCAGGCACCCCAAGAATGCACAGATATTATTGAGTAACCTGCTTAAGTTAAAGAGTAGTCAATGGCAAAGTCAGAGATACCCTTTGGACGATATTACCTTTGTGTTCACACAGGTGTTAACTAATGATTTCATTTACAGACTATTTTCAAATCACATTGACCACTTTTCATAGAACCTATATTCCTCTTACTTTTGCATTAATTCTTTTGTGTATTTTTATTTATTAAACAGATTATAAACTCTGTAGGATGATAATAGTATTTATATTTCTTCCACATCTTTCTCAGCCCCTGCTATAATACTATAAAAGAAAAATTGCACTGGATACTTGTTAAAAATGGAAAGGAAGACTTTATCCAAGACCATTGCAATAGGGGTCAAGATGCTGCAATAAGGCAGAGGGACTGAACTCAATTCCCTGGAAACAAAAGCTGGGAGGATTTTTAAACATGGGGGTGAGGTAATGGGAAAAAAACTAAAAAACGACCAACCAAACTGGAGGATGGTGGAGAGAATTTGTTCAGTGTGATTAGGCCATCTGTGTTTGCTATTTGTCTACTTATTGAAGTCAGGTTCCTACCCTTCCATTGAGATGGGGGACAGGGATCCTATCCTTTTTAGTGATTATGTTTCAAAGGAATGGCTCCCTGGACCTTGAGGAAAACATTCCTGTGTTGTAGAAGATTAGCATCTCAAAAAGATAGAGAATGAATTTACAATTGCAAATTTTCAAAAATAAATGCTCTAATGCTTTATTAATTTATTCTTTAATGTTCCTTGGAATCCAAAAAGCTCTTAGTCAAACTTCTTGCTTTGAAGCTTATTTTTACAATGTGTATGGGTTGTGTTAATATTTTTTGAGGGAGTTACATAGAGAAGTCAGATGAATCAGTCAGGGAGTTTAATGAATCATAATGAATGTCTCGTCCCAGGCAATTTTTTTTAGTGCTGTAACTTACTGTCAAATATATTGCCTCTTTGTGTGTATGTGCTGTCTTTGCCCATTTTCTGGTGGAAGTGCTCAAAAGTTTTAAGATGCTCAAGAAATAAGGAAAATGCATGAAATGAGAAATTGGCTGTTCGGATTTAGACATTTGGAATGTTTACATGCAGGCTGTAGCCTCTAGGGCTCAAGGGAAAGGGATGTAGACATCAACTGGAAGATAATAAAGTTGGGGATGGTGACTGGAGAGTCACTGACATGGTCTGGTGAGGGAAGCCTTGCAACAGAATAGCTTCTACAAGTACTCCATGTATGTGTGTTGTCATTTTTACTTATATGTAAAGTGTTCACCAGGAAAATCTCTTGGTCTTTCATAAATGTCATTTTTAATCTATGTCTGTATATTTTAGAAAAAGGTCCTTGTGGAAAGTCCAGTAGATATTTGTGTACAAGTAATCATTAGTGATCACACGTGAGGACATCTTACGGAGTTTATAGATGAAAAGGAGAGGAGAAATGTCTGTCAGTGAGATTTCCAAGGGTTAACTAAAATTATCTGTTCTCTTAATTGACAGAAACTCACCATCTGGAGCTGCCATATTTTCTGTAAAGATTTTTTTTTTTTTTTTTTGGTGACACTATGAGAGAGAAAATGAGCATATAATTCCTGCTTTGACTGCTGAAGGGAGCAGTCCAGACCTAATTAACTAAGGGGCTTAATGATAGGATTTTAGAATACATGTATACATCAGTCCCTCTCTGTGCCTTTGCTCTTAAAAGCATAGCAGCCAGCCACAGACAACACGAGGCCTTTGAATAGCAAAGTTCCTGATGGTAGCTGTAGGACAGACCAAAAAAAGTTTTCCTGAAAACCAATTTACAAATGAAGATCAATAAGAGGAAAAAGTAAAGTTGGAGTTAGAATGGCACCACTGTTCTTTATGTACTGGCGATCATTTTATAGAATATATTTTGTCTATCTATGATTATTTTATAGTTAAAGATGATATAGTTTATGCTTCCTTTAATAGTTCTATTTTAATGCCTGAATACTACACTTGAATTTGGTATTATTTCTATAATCTCGTTTTTTATGTTTGTAACGAACTTAATCTTATAGTGTTCACATAATAACCAGACACTCCTTCTGGCAAGGATATAATTCTAGGAGAAGGTCGCCAGCCTCTTTGATGGGGTAAACTGTGAAAATTCAATTTTTTGTTAATATTACATTCCACAGATAGAATAAGACTACCGAATAAGGCTTTGTTTCTGAAATCTCCAATAAATCAGAAATGATGGATGACCTCTAACTAAATGATATGAATATTGCCGATGAATTCCATCATAACTGCACTGAATCCCATGCTTAGTTCTCAAGACTATCTCATTTGACCTATAAGCAACATGTGCCAATGATCATGGTTTTTGTTGAAGCATCCCTCATTTGGCTTCTAGGTTTCCACATTTCCCAGATTATCTTATTATTTTATTGGATGCTGCTTACAAGTCTCCTTTACTGGTTCTCTTCCTTTTCCTGATGCGCAAATGTGGAAAGTCCCAGGGACTTATTTAGATTCAAACCCTCAGGACCATGGCTTAAACACTATCTAGCTACCTTTGAATCCTAAATTTTTGTCTCCAGCCTTATTTTTCTTTACTTTGAAATCCAGATGTGTATTTTCAACTGCCAGACTAACATCTCTTCTCCAACAGAATAATTAATAAGGCATCTCACACTTAAAGATTTATGAACAACATTCTTTATTTTTCCTACCCCTAAAGCTTTTCCTTCCATGCTTTTTCATTTCAGTAAATAATACTGGGTGAATAGTACATTGTTCACCCAATTAACCAGACCAAAAATTAGGAACAATCTCTAGTTTTTCTTTAAACCCACATGCAACCCAAGGGCAATACCTTCAAAGTCAAATCTGACCATTTTCCACCACCTTTTCTACCATCATTCTGAACTGCTATCATATATTTTCAAAATACTTAATAGAGTCCTTCTTTCCTTTTTTTCTACTGTAGAGTCCCTGTGGCTATTCGCATACATATTGATCTTTCTGAAAATGTAACTCTGATAATGTCACTTCTCTTCTTAATCTCCTCCTTGTGGCTTCTCATCACACTTAACTCCTGCATAGGGCTTTATGTGTGCTATCTTTTGTGTGTGTATGTGTGTGTAATCAATAATTGAGAGTGTGGGATATAGGGTCGTAATCCTTAGATTTTAATCTAGACTCTATTCTGGAACTTTCATCAAATTACTAATCCTCTCTAAGCTTTCAACATCCTTATCTATAAATGGGCATAATAATACTACTACCTCATAAGGTTCTTAGTTTTGTGAATTAAATAAGGTATTTGATAAGAATCACTTAAAACTGGAATTTTCTACTTTCTTGTATAATTTTTAATGAACACAGAGAATGAGTCTGTACTAAGTACTCAAGGTTAAAGATTATCATGATGATGTTGTTATCTCCTCCTTGAACCAGTGAATTCCATGAAGACAAGACTGCATTTATCTTATATATTCCACATCCAGAGCTAACTATGGGGTTAGTACCTATCAGCAGACCAATAAGTTATTGTTGAATGAATGAAATAATGAAATAATCTTATAAAAATTGTCTATCCTTATCCTCAGTTCCTTTTTCACCTTTTGATTTTCTCTTTTCCAACTGTTCATATGCTTACATCTTCCTAAGACCTGGAAAAACCTTTCTTCAGAATCTACTCTTCCTCTCTGTTCACTCTGTCTTCTACTCTGCTTTACAATACATCCAAAAAGTCAGCACACTGACAGCTGTCCATTTTTCTTACTAAAGTAAGCTGAACCTACCTTTGAGCCTTTAAGGGATCTCTCATGTTCTCAATTTACTGCCTTAAATATATATTTATTTCTCTACTAAGCAGCATTAGGAAGAAGAAAGTATGAATATGTGTGTGTGTACACAACGTGTATTAGGTTTCTTCTGTCTGGAAACTAGTTTTGGGAAATTGAGCAAAGAGGAAATGCATCAATGCCTATCTGAAATCTATCAGTTTCCTCCTAAAAGGATAGGACAGTCATTAATACTGTATACAAAAATATACTTGGATCTTTGCCTTCTGGACAGTTTCCTTATGCTTGCGTAGAGCCACATGATTGGTTTTGACCAGTAAATTTTAAGTGGGATGATATGTGTCATTTCTAGTCTAAAGCATTTAATTGCTACTTTGAGGCTCTCCAGCGCTTTTTCTTGAGCATGGTGACTGACCTTATTAAAGATGGTAGCTATTCCAGTAGGTAGTGTCCCTAAGTGACTACAATAAGCAGAGTCCTCAGGCAATCTGTAACAAACATTTGGTGTAGATAACAAACTTTCATCATTTTGTACCACTGAGATTTACAGTGTGTGTCGTTACAACATAATCTTGCCTATTTTGACTTACCATAAGTTGACCTTCTCAACAAAAATACCATTTCTACTTGTTTCTTTTGCAATGAGAAAAATATAAATAAGGAACATGCTAAGTAGTCAAAAGCATAATACAATTTTAAGTATGCTGTCATACTTTTGCATCTAAACTTAGAAGAAAAACATACATATGGTCATGGTTGTGCTTGTATTTCTGTCACTACAGGTCAAAGATGAAATTTCAGAATCTACTCTGAGCCTCTCATTTAAAAAATGTTTGCTTGTGGGAAAATGACACCTAGTTAGAAATCTGATTTTCCTTCTATTTTATGCTAATATTGATATTAAAAAATGAACAAATGGAATAAGGCTCTATTTCCATGGTGTCCAATTAGTTGTTTGGTTAATAAAATCGTAGTCAATGTGAACCCTTGATTCTATGTAGAGAAAATGTCTTGTTAACTGACTGACCATATGTCTCTGTACCACATAGATACTGTCTAGGGAAAAGACAGAATTGTGGTGTTTCTGTGCTTTGTCTTCTGGGCTCGGGCCCAGGCTTTTCACAGACAGTGGAATGATGTTGTCAATTTGTAGGGCAGGGAGAGAGCATGCTACTCTCCAAGGAAAAGGGCAAAAATCCTCTTTCTGGCCTCTTAGTGATTTCTGCCCTAGAGTCAAATTATTAGATAGTGTCTGAGAAAATGACCCAGCTAAGTCACCCATGCAGTTAGAAAAAGAAGTAAAATCAACCCCCTTGAGTCTACCATTTAAATATGTAGACATTGAAACAGAATTAGTCCTGAATTGAAACTTAAAGGAGAGAAAACATTTTGTAAGTGGTCTGAATTACCTTCCTTCTTTTTAAGTTCTATGGGCTTGGAAATATCTTTTTAACTTTGTTTAAAGGAAGTGCTAACCTATCGGCTCCTAATGACACTGATTAATTGCTTTTCACACCATTGGTAAAATTGTCACTTCCATTACCTTCTCATGCATGCCAGGTCCAAGATTTTCTACAAACTCTTTTATGTAGCCTTTAGAACTTACAGAAAAGTCAAAT